>NC_134413.1:82077371-82377371 GCF_038048845.1 Mixophyes fleayi | reverse complement strand
GTGAAGAGAGGTCAGTCCTTATATAAAAAAAAAAGGCTTATTTCAGCTGTAATTCTGAAATGATAAATGCAGTAAATGAGCCCCAGCTCCTTAGTATCACCCAATGGGACATTAACAAGACATTTGGTAACTGTATTGATCAAGAAATACAGACCTTATAACCAGACATCAGTAATAGTTACCTCTCATCACCTGACCTGGAACCTCTGATATACAGAGCCAATGCTGACGTCATGACGTCACGTCGCACGTTCCTGAAACTCTGCCCGCAGAACAGCGTCACTGGTTCTATATCTGTAACATCATTGTCTGGGAGACTACGGGAAAATGGCCGCCGCAGTACTGCATAAAGGACAATACAGCCTTAGAAAGCATTTTTTTTTTACTAGCGATTAAGTTGTTTAATTAAAACCACAGAGCGTCTTCCCCCTCATCTCTCTCCCACACACCTGCCGCTTCTCCCACCCCCTGTCGCGAATTTCCACTTCAATTACTGTATTGTCATCATTGCAGGACAGCGGCGGCCATTTTCCTTTAGTCTCTTACACACTATTGGTCTTACAGATATGTCTCCGCCTCTGACAACGGCCTACACTGCACAGGGGGCGTGGCCACACGCTGTCTCGGACGCCATCTTGGAACCTGGAGCTACATAAGGGACCTGTACAAGGCTGAGGTAATATCTCCGTATAATAATATATCAGACAGCGGGAATTACCCCCATAGAGTTACCCTATGTTTATGTGCAGCCTCCCGGCCATCAGGGCTTCATACATGCGGCTGAGCTCTCACATCAGCTGCTACATAATCCTCATTGTGCTGCAGTCAGCAGAAGGCTGTTAGTAATAGAGGAGCTGGTTATTATAATGGTAGAGCTGTGAGAGACTTAATACCATACTTGCCAACTCTCCCGGATTGTCCGGGAGACTCCCGCATTTTTCAAGAGTCTCCCGGACGAGTGTGGCAATCTCCCTGATAGGAAGGGGGAAAAATTTAGTTTAAACGCCGCGATTCACCCGGAATCGCGGCGTTTAGCCCCGCCCCCACTGTAAAATGACGCGATTTGCGTCATTCCGTCACGGGGGTGGGGCCAAAATGACGCGATTTCGCAGCCCCGCCCCCTGCACGCCCACGTCCCAGCCGGCATCTCCCGGAAAAAGAAAAAAAAATGTTGGTAAGTATGCTTAATACCCAGACCAGCTACACCCCATACACCACAGAGGGGCTCACACACCATGACTAGCCCCCATCCTCCTCCTTCTACCCCCATTACCCCCCATCCCCCTACTATCACCTCCTACCCAACCACCCCCTCACCAAGTGCCACTAACACATAGCTTGTCTAGTGCTGGAGACTAGCCCCCATCCCCCTCCTTCTACCCCATTACCCCACATCCCCCTACTATCACCTCCTACCCAACCACCCCTCACCAAGTGCTACTAACACATAGCTTGTCTAGTGCTGGAGACTAGCCCCCATCCCCCTCCTTCTACCCCATTACCTCACATCCCCCCTAATATCACCTCCTACCCAACCACCCCCTCACCAAGTGCTACTAACACATAGCTTGTCTAGTGCTGGAGACTAGCCCCCATCCCCCTCCTTCTACCCCCATTACCCCACATCCCCCTACTATCACCTCCTACCCAACCACCCCCTCACCAAGTGCTACTAACACATAGCTTGTCTAGTGCTGGAGACTAGCCCCCATCCCCCTCCTTCTACCCCCATTACCCCACATCCCCCTACTATCACCTCCTACCCAACCACCCCTCACCAAGTGCTACTAACACATAGCTTGTCTAGTGCTGGAGACTAGCCCCCATCCCCCTCCTTCTACCCCCATTACCTCACATCCCCCTACTATCACCTCCTACCCAACCACCCCTCACCAAGTGCTACTAACACATAGCCTGTCTAGTGCTGGAGACTAGCCCCCATCCCCCTCCTTCTACTACCATTACCCCACATCCTCCTACTATCACCTCCTACCCAACCACCCCTCACCAAGTGCCACTAACACATAGCTTGTCTAGTGCTGGAGACTAGCCCCCATCCCCCTCCTTCTACCCCCATTACCTCACATCCCCCTACTATCACCTCCTACCCAACCACCCCTCACCAAGTACCACTAACACATAGCTTGTCTAGTGCTGGAGACTAGCCCCTGGTTAGGGTTTGTTTAGGGTTAGGTCCATGTTTCAAATAAATTCCCTATAAAGTGTTTGCAGCCAGAGTTTCTCTAAACCCTAAACCGCAAACCCCTCATTACCAGTTTCAGAAATTTATACATATATGCTGGTAAAATGTACAATAATGTCTGCATTTGTTGGTGTATCCAGGTGAATCTTATATAACAAAAAATTCATTATAGAAATAGCTTTCTATTAGTAGCAATCTAAAATGAAAATCCTGTTATGTTCATTTAGAGAAATATATTCATTATTGTATTTGTATCTTACCTGTGTTTATACTATGGGCCTGATTCATTAAGGAACTAAAAGTAAATAATAGGAGTAACTTTACGCCTAGGCAAGACCATGTTGCATTACAGGGGGAGATACATTTAAAATTTGGGCATAGATTTATAGTTGGGGTAGGACATGTCCCACATCAACTTTAAATTTCAGTGTAAAAATTAAGTTATCAAGTATTTGTGTGCTACATGAAAAACAGCCAGTATATAACTTATGTACAAAATAATAAACTACAGTCATTGCCAAAAGCTTTAAAAATGACACAAGTATTTGTTTTCACAAAGTTTGCTGCTTCAGTGTGTTTAGACCTTTTTGTCAGATGTTGCTATGTTACACTGAAGTAAAATTACAAGCATTTCATAAGTGTCAATGGCTGTTATTGACCATTACATTAAGTTTATGCAAAGAGTCAATATTTGCAGTGTTGACCCTTCTTTATGAAGACCTCTGCTATTCGCCCTGGCATGCTGTCAATCAACTTTTGGGCCACATACTTACTGATGTCTCATTCTTCCTAATCAATGCTTGGAGTTTGTCAGAATTTGCGGGTTTTTGTTTGTCCATCCGCCTCTTGAGGATTGACCACAAGTTCTCAATGGGATTAAAGACTGAGGAGTTTCCTGGCCATGGACCCAAAATTGCAATGTGTTGATCCCCGAGCCACTTAGTTATCACTTTTGCCTTATGGCAAGGTGCTCCATCATGCTGGAAAGAGCATTGTTCGTCACCAAACTGTTCTTGGATTGTTGGGAGAAGTTGATCTTGGAGGATGTTTTGGTACCATTCTTTATTCATGGCTGTGTTCTTAGGCAAAATTGTGAGTGAGCCCACTCCCTTGGCTGAGAAACAACCCCACACATGAATGGTCTCAGGATGCTTTACTGTTGGCATGATACAGGACTGATGGTAGCGCTCACCTTTCCTTCTGTGGACAAGCGTTTTTCCTAATGCCCCAAACAATCTGAAAGGGGATTCACCAGAGAAAAATGACTTTACACCAGTCCTCAGCAGTCCAATCCCTGTACCTTTTGCAGAATATCCGTCTGTCCCTAATGTTTTTCCTGGAGAAAAGTGGCTTCTTTGCTGACTTTCTTGACACCAGGCCATTCTGCAAAAGTCTTCGCCTCACTATGCATGCAGATTCACTCACACCTGCCTGCTGCCATTCCTGAGCAAGCTCTGTACTGATGGTGCCCCGATCCCACAGCTGAATCAACTTTAGGAGATGGTCCTGGCGCTTGCTGGACATTCTTAGGCGCCCTGAAGCCTTCTTCAAAACTATTGATCCCAACTACTTGAAATTCTTGATGATCCGATAAATGCTTGATTTAAGTGCAATCTTACTAGTAGCAATATCCTTGCCTGTGAAGCCCTTTTTGTGCAAAGCAATGATGACTGCATGCTTCCTTGCAGGTAACCATGGTTAACAGAGGAAGAACAATGCTTTCAAGCACCGCTCTCCTTTTAAAGCTTCCAGTCTGTTATTCCTTCTCAATCAGCATGACAGAGTGATCTCCAGCCTTGTCCTCGTCAACACTCTCACCTGTGTTAATGAGAGAATCACTGACCTGATGTCAGCTGGTCCTTTTGTGGCAGGGCTGAAATGCAGTGGAAATGTTGTTTTGGGGATAAAGTTCATTGTCATGGCAAAGGGGGACTTTGAAATTAATTGCTATTCCATCTGATTACGCTTCATGACATTCTGGAGTATATGCAAATTGCCATCATAAAAACTGAGACTGCAGATTTTGTGAAAAATAATATTTGTGTCATTTTCAAACCTTTTGGCCATGACTGTACATTTTCTGAAATAGTTAAATCGATATTATAGATAATCTTATTAAAGATACATGTGTAAGGAAAATAATGTAAGGATAGTGTAAGGGAAAATAGCATAGGGAATAAATGGTGGTGAACCTAGGGATTATTGTATATTGATATTACGCTATTGGTTTGAGCCATATTATAATATACGTATGAACTGAATGAAAGGCTTTCTATGTTAACAGTAAAAGACTTTAATTTGAATATATAGGTTGTGATTATTGGTTATTTATAACGGATATATATCGTCAAGTAACGCCGAGATACAGTAGCTACTGGATAAGTAATTCTGTAAGGCTTTAGTGTTATTTAGTGTGGTGAAAGGACTGAACAAGGCAACGTTATTTAAGGAAAAGTGTATAGCAGTGCGAGTGTATAACAAGTGTATCTGAGAATAGAATAAAAAGATAGTGTGCGCACTAGAGGCCTAGCCGCAGGATCTTTTACACCTACAATGTACAATGTTTATGCTGGTGCTTGTTGATGTACAAGTGTTAGCATACCAATGGCTGCCAGAGCTTGCTGGCACTTGTAGAACTACAAGCACCAGCATTCCCTGGCATGCAGTGCCCACTGGGACTTGTAGTGCACCTGGAAAAACACACTGGAAAATAAGCACCATTGAAAAAGATGAAAACGATTGCTCCTTGGAGGAGCCACCTGGTAAATGACAGGCTGAGAGCCAATCATTGTAACTATTCAGAGTGACTTCACTGGGATTGGTCAGTGTGGGTAAAGGAGCTGATTGGTTAGATGCTGTGTAGCTCATTCATACAGTTTATGAATGAAGTACATTGTACAGTATATCCCAGCAGTATGTTGGTTTTCTATCACTAATATATTCATGAGACTTTGGGATCTGCAGCTGTTGTTGTATGTTTAGGTGTAAATTTTACAATTAGGAGATTGAGATCATCATGGAGGGGGGGGGGTAGCTATAGGAGCCGCATCGCTCCTTCACAGCGGGAAATCATTACATATATTGTAGGGGTTGTATTTGTAAAATAGACCATTATTCTATACAGTATTTTGCACAATAAACCCCTAAAAAATCCAAATACGTGTAGTTTCATTTACCTTTTTACACAGGATTACACAGCAGTGATAAAGAGATCTGGTGAGTGTGTGACTCCCAGGAGCCGCCCCTGTGTGTCAGGAGGATTGAGCAGGACCCAGAGCCCCATCACGGTGCCTGAACCTCACTCACTGATACGTGAGGGAAACAATGACCAGAAGATCCTGGAACTGACCAACAAGATCATTCAGCTGGTGACTGGAGAGGTGACTGCTGGGAATGGGACATTATACAGTAACACCAGGGGATGAGTCTGGATGATGATTGTGTTGTCAGGTTCCTATAAGGTGTCAGGATGTCACTGTGTATTTCTCTCTGCAGGAGTGGAAGTATTTAGGAGGACACAAGGGTCTGTACGAGGACGTGAGGATGGAGAATCACCGGATCCTCACATCACTGGGTAAGAGAAGACTTTAAATTATTGTAGAGGAGACAATAGTTCTGAGGGCCACCTAGATACACTCATCTGATAATCACATATATACAATGTAATCAGTCACTGTGTGTCTCCTACAGATGGATCCAGTAACAGGAATACCCCAGAGAGATATCTCTGTCCTCTTTATTCACAAGATTGTAAAGAAGAAAATCCCAGTATCCCACAGGACAATCAGGTAGATGACATTTTAGGGTCTCCCCAAATACCAAAGTGAATATTCTAATTTATGATCTGTAAAAAAAAACTGTGTGAATCTTATACAGTGATATTCTCCTGTTTCACCACACATTTTTAAATCAGATATTATAAAATATATTTATATTGTTTTGTGGGCTATTTAGGATGACGTCCTCACTGATATTAAAGTAGAAATTACAGAGGGAGAGGAAGAGACGTATGTGAGGGGTGATCAGCAGTGTAAGGAGGAGGAAATCCCTACAGATATCAGCACAGGTGAGTAATAAACACTTATTACAGAAGAGTCACATATTCTGTTTATTCAGTCACTAAAACAATCATTTATTCTACACCCTCCTCTGTCAGTACAAACTAATGAGGAAAACGTATCTGTCCAGTGGGAGAGTCAGGAGCCATCAGCCCCTATTAGACTCCTGATCTCCTCCTCACATCATATCATTATGTGCTACCAGCCCAGAGATCTGACCAGTCTCCTCCTCACATCATATCACTGTGTGCTACCAGCCCAGAGATCTGACCAGTCTCCTCCTCACATCATATCACTGTGTGCTACCAGCCCAGAGATCTGACCAGTCTCCTCCTCACATCATATCACTGTGTGCTACCAGCCCAGAGATCTGACCAGTCTCCTCCTCACATCATATCACTGTGTGCTACCAGCCCAGAGATCTGACCAGTCTCCTCCTCACATCATATCACTGTGTGCTACCAGCCCAGAGATCTGACCAGTCTCCTCCTCACATCATATCATTGTGTGCTACCAGCCCAGGGATCTGACCAGTCTCCTCCTCACATCATATCATTGTGTGCTACCAGCCCAGAGATCTGACCAGTCTCCTCCTCACATCATATCACTGTTTACTACCAGCCCAGAGATCTGACCAGTCTCCTCCTCACATCATATCATTGTGTGCTACCAGCCCAGAGATCTGACCAGTGTCCTCCTCACATCATATCATTGTGTGCTACCAGCCCAGAGATCTGACCAGTCTCCTCCTCACATCATATCATTATGTGCTACCAGCCCAGAGATCTGACCAGTCTCCTCCTCACATCATATCACTGTGTGCTACCAGCCCAGAGATCTGACCAGTCTCCTCCTCACATCATATCACTGTTTACTACCAGCCCAGAGATCTGACCAGTCTCCTCCTCACATCATATCATTGTGTGCTACCAGCCCAGAGATCTGACCAGTGTCCTCCTCACATAATATCATTGTGTGCTACCAGCCCAGAGATCTGACCAGTCTCCTCCTCACATCATATCATTGTGTGCTACCAGCCCAGAGATCTGACCAGTCTCCTCCTCACATCATATCACTGTGTGCTACCAGCCCAGAGATCTGACCAGTCTCCTCCTCACATCAAATCATTGTGTGCTACCAGCCCAGAGATCTGACCAGTCTCCTCCTCACATCATATCACTGTGTGCTACCAGCCCAGAGATCTGACCAGTCTCCTCTTCACATCATATCACTGTTTACTACCAGCCCAGAGATCTGACCAGTCTCCTCCTCACATCATATCACTGTGTGCTACCAGCCCAGAGATCTGACCACTCTCCTCCTCACATCATATCATTGTGTGCTACCAGCCCAGAGATCTGACCAGTCTCCTCCTCACATCATATCATTGTGTGCTACCAGCCCAGAGATCTGACCAGTCACCTCCTCACATCATATCACTGTGTGCTACCAGCCCAGAGATCTGACCAGTCTCCTCCTCACATCATATCATTGTGTGCTACCAGCCCAGAGATCTGACCAGTCTCCTCCTCACATCATATCATTGTCTGCTACCAGCCCAGAGATCTGACCAGTCTCCTCCTCACATCATATCACTGTGTGCTACCAGCCCAGAGATCTGACCAGTCTCCTCCTCACATCAAATCACTGTGTGCTACCAGCCCAGAGATCTGACCAGTCTCCTCCTCACATCATATCATTGTGTGCTACCAGCCCAGAGATCTGACCAGTCTCCTCCTCACATCATATCACTGTGTGCTACCAGCCCAGAGATCTGACCAGTCTCCTCCTCACACTGTCTGGTGTATCTCATGGGACGTCAATCTGACTCTATGAAATTACCCATGAGCCTCCTGTACACTACCTCCTGTGACAGTATCCATAGCCATCTCTCTGTACTACAACGTGACATTACCATGAATATTTGATCCTCAGCTGTATTTCACTTGCACCAACAGTTGGGGGACACTGCTCACTATGGGATATAGAGGACACTGTGTGGAGTAAAGCACTAAAAGTCTCTATCCTGCTCCCCTCCCCGCTATGCCCCCTCTGGCCAGTAGAATCAGATTTTTATTAATAGTGCCTATGGTGCATGGCACGTTTTTAGTTTAGCCTTTATTTTATTTATTTTGTTTAAATAGGTGTTTACAGCGATGTCCACTAACTGAATGCCGCGGTGGGCAGTTAGGGAGAGCGCTTTAGTGCCGCCCCCATTAACGATTGCCGGTCCCCGGTAAAAGGGTTACCCGGCATCAGAATGGTGTTTCAGGACCCAGCCGTTGCCAGGGTGGCGTTGCAGATCGCCCCCGGGGACCACAGATGCAGTAGCCGGTCTCCCAGAGAGAGGGGATGACTGCAGTCTGCGTCAGCTTAGACTATATATATATATATATATATATATATAATTATGGATTTCTGCTTGCACCCGTTTGCAGACTGAATTGGGGGTGCACATACTGTTAGACCTTTCTGTATATAGACTGTTCTACAGTGTGTGTCTCATATCTATCTCTCTTTTTGTCTTACATTATGTCAAAAAGAGGGACAGGTTCCAATTCCAAAGCTGTCACGGTGACGTATTTAACCTGTTCCAGTGGCATTCGAAAATGCGTGTTGGACGGTCAGACTCTGATGGCCTATGTAATAACTGTGAAGCTGAGGACCTGCATCAGCAAACGTCTGGTGTTGCTGCTGATATGGTGGATCCGGCCTGGGCCAAAGAGCTGGCGTGGTCCATTGCTGAAATTGAGAGACAATTCATGTTTGGCGGCGGTAGGTGCTGATACCTTTACCTCTTCCGCCCATTGTACACAATCCTCTGATGTCCTTCACTCGGGAGAGACATCTCAGTTACTACCCACCACTGCAGGGGTTTCTCGGGAGCCCCCCTGGATGCAAAACTTGGAAAGATCAGTCCAGGATTTGGTTAGAGTATATTCTTCCTTCGAGAAGATCTTGCAATCCTCTGCTGTGGGCAGACGGTGTAAACGCCTGGGTCATTCGCTTACTCATTATATAGGGGATTCTGACATTGGGCTCATCCTCTCCGGAGCATGGTGATGTTCAAGATGACTCAGATTGCGAGGACTTGTCTGTTGTAGAGGAGGACGGATCTAACAGACAGGGAATTGAGGACTGATATTAGCAGTAAGGCAGGTTCTCGATATCTCAGACGAGGAATAAGAGCCCACACAGGTATCCATGTTCAAGAGAATAAGAAAAGGAAAGTGTTCTTCCCTCCTTCTACCCAGTTACTTGAAATTTGGGGTGAAGCAGTGGAAAAATGGACTCTTGCACTGAGCTAAGTCATTCAGGCAGGCTCACCTAGAACTGATTTGTTCCCCTTGGCAGACCATATTAAGGAGAGTGCTATATTCTTAGGAGATGGTGTCTTAGACGCTGGTCAGGGGTTATCGCATACTTCCTCTTTGGCTATTGCAGCCAGACGTACTCGGTGCCTCAGATCTTGGGAAGCAGATGTTGAGTCCAAAAGAACTTTGGAAACCTTGCCTTATGATGGTTTGGTTTGTTAGGTCAGGCTTTGGAAAAATTCATTGCTCAGCCTACTGGGGGTAAGAGTACTTTTCTGCCCGTAGCTGCTTCTAATCCCAAAGGTGAGCGGTTTCATTCCTTTCGGTCTGCTGGAAAACCCAGGGGTACTCCATCACAAGGTCAGTTTCCAGCTTCACTAGGGGTGAGCCAAAGAGTTAGGCTTGCTTGGACAGGTCGCCACCACGCCCCCAAACCTGCCGAAAAACCATCTGCATGACTCATTAGTTCCCCTACTGGAAATCACGGTTGTGTGTGGTCGTCTCCTGGGGTTTCCTTCTTGGCGGCTCTTTCTTGTCCTGTCGCCTTTTCTTGTCTGTCATGATTACAGGACGGTATTACATACTTTGCCCTCATTTCTGCCTGAAGTGGTGTCTAAATTACATATTAACCAAGAAATTATTCCGCCATTATATAAGAATTTATCCTCCAACAGCCAGAGATCGGATAGTCTGTTGGACCTGGTCCGAGCTTTGTGCCTTTGTGTGGATCGTAGGTCATCTATACGTAAAACAGATAGTCTCTTGGTATTTATTGATGCTCAAAAACTTGGCTGGCCGGCCACAAAGCAAACTATAGCTAGATGGATTAAAGATACTATCCGTCAAGCTTATGTTTCCGAAGAATCTCCAGTTCCAGAAGGTCTTACGGCTCATTCTACCAGGTCGTCAGCGCCTCCTAGGTGGCATGGCATGGAACCACGGTTGAGCAGTTGTGCAGGATGGTTACCTGGTCTTCCGTCCATACATTTACCAGATTCTACAGATTTCATATCTTTGCTTCGAAAGACGCAGGTTTTGGCCGTAAAGTTTTACGTGCTGCTCGTTCTGAACATTCCCACCCATGGGGGCAGCTTTGGGACGTCACTATGGTGAGCAGTGTTCCCCAACTATTGGTTCAAGTGGAAACGGGATTTTTGTACTTACCGTATAATCTCTTTCACTTAACACAGTTGGGGGATACTGCGCTCCCACCCTTTGTTCTGAAAGTTTTGTTGTTTGTTCTGTTTTGTGTTTCACCCTCTCTTGCAGCTTTGTTAGTTAAATAAACTGATTTTACTGGCCAGAGAGGGCATAGAGGGGAGGGGAGCAGGAGACGGCCCAGAATCTATGTACCATTAGAGGGCAGGAGAGCCAAAGAGGGTAAACAGCTACGGCTTTCATGTAGAAACCACAGGACCCAAACCTTGTCAAAGCTGTATGATTTATTGTGGATGGTAGCATGTAATACTCTCCATGCTTGCGACATACCAGATGTAATTCCGTAAAGCCTGCATGGAGGGAGGGTTAGGGTCTTTCCATGTTTAGCTATTAGAGATTTGGCAGCAGCCAGTATGTGAGAGATCAGCTTGTTGGAGGGGACGCTCTCAGACTTGCTGGTAATTTAACCCACGTCTACTCTACTTTTCAGGCTCCAGTGTTTGTGTGTGTGTGTGTGTGGGCAGTGTCAAGTTGAACATTGTCACTGACTAATGAGTCTTCCTGGCTAATGACTCTTCCTGTTCTAGGATGCTGGCTGGGCAATGTGTGTGCTTAGGAACTGTTAGACGCCAATATCCGCATTTTGGCTGGAATTATCCAAGCTGGATGCATTGTACGTGTCACTGTGGCTGGGATTATGCAGTGTGCTTGGTATTGCAGTTTTCTAATTATAATGAAGTGTTTGTAGTTTGTAAATTGAAAGTAAACCGCTGGATATTTCAACTTACTCATAGTATGAAAATGTTGCGCATTATAATATGTTAATCATTGTAAAATAAAATGTCTATTTCCGTACATTTATTTTATTTCTAGCAGATGGATGCAAACACAGGAATATCTCAGAGGGAAAATTCATTTTATCTACAGATTTTGAAATAGAAGATAAAATTACACATGATTCTCCAGGAGGACAGCACAGTACCCTAAATATACATCCAGTACTCCACAGAGCAGATAAATCATCTGATCCTGCTAGTCATGAAGAATATTCTCCTGATAACATAGACATTGTTGCATATAGTACAGCTCATGCAGATGACAAGATATTTCTGTGTCCTGAGGCTGGGAAATGCTTTATGGTTAAGTCATCTCTTCATAAACAGAGAACTCACACAAGTGTGAAACCATATCTGTGTTCTGAATGTGGGAAATGGTTTGCACAGAAATCATCTCTTGTTGAACATCAGAGAATTCACACAGGTGAGAAACAGTTTACATGTTCTGAGTGCAGGAAATGTTTTGCACATAAATCATCTCTTGTTGAACATCAGAGAATTCACACATGTGAGAAACTGTTTACATGTTCTGAGTGCGGAAAATGTTTTACACGTAAATCATATTTTGTTGTTCATCAGAGAACTCACACAGGTGAGAAACCATTTACATGTTCTGAGTGTGGAAAATGTTTTACACATAAATCAACTTTTGGTGAACATCAGAAAACTCACAAAGGTGAGAAACCGTTTACATGTTCTGAGTGTGGGAAATGTTTTACTCATAAACCAAATCTTGTTAAACATCAGAGAACTCACACAGGTGAGAAACCGTTTACATGTTCTGAGTGCGGTAAATGTTTTACACGTAAATCAACTTTTGTTGTTCATCAGAGAACTCACACAGGTGAGAAACCATTTACATGTTCTGAGTGTGGGAAATGTTTTACACATAAATCAACTTTTGTTGAACATCAGAGAACTCACACAGGTGAGAAACCGTTTACATGTTCTGAGTGTGGGATATTTTTTACTCATAAACCAAATCTTGTTAAACATCGGAGAATTCACACAGGTGAGAAACTGTTTACATGTTCTGAGTGTGGGATATATTTTACACGTAAAGCAAAACTTCTTGAACATCAGAGAACTCACACAGGTGAGAAACCGTTTATATGTTCTGAGTGCGGGAAATGTTTTACACGTAAATCATCTCTTGTTGTTCATCAGAGAACTCACACAGGTGAGAAACCATTTACATGTTCTGAGTGTGGGAAATGTTTTACACATAAATCAACTGTTGTTGAACATCAGAGAACTCATATAAGGAAAAAGCTATTGTATATGAAACAAGTTTGATTACATTAATGTAAATTGAAAAAATAAGTATGTCTGTTGAGAAAGTTAAGGGTTAAAATATTTGTGACAGTTTTGGTATCTGCTCTTGTGCTGACATATGTTTTTAGAATTGCAAACTTCCTTTGACTGTGTTAACTTTAGTCAGTGAATTGTTTGTTCCTTATATGGCACATGAACACATTGTATATCTGTCTCTTATTTCTCTGCTATCTATATTGATGGCTGGCTCTATTGCATTCATTGAACAATGCTTTATCGATATCTGGACATTTAATTTCTTTATAATTTTGGTGGCAGTAGTGGGATGTCACAGAGAGATTTACAGTGATTCAAAACTTCAGCTGAAATTCTCCTTGAATCTTCAAGGCGCCTGGTGAGACTTTTTCTTACTTAAATGTTGCTGCAGAGGGAATAATAGGCTGAATGTAATTACTGATGGTTTCCAGCTGGCATTTTGGACGATCTTACACGTCCCCAGATATCGCTATGCATCCTATGGAGACAACAGATTGTGGATAACCATGAACTTATATGTATATATATTTATAACTTTATGAGATTGTGTTAAGTGTTGTGATTAGAAGATATCTGAGGTTATGGCTTTAAAAACTGGTTGAAATAAAACCAAGGCAGTTTTGTGTAATCAGAAGATCTTAAAAATAGTTTGCAGAAATCTAACAGATTTCGAGAGATCGGATCATTGATGTTATGCCTTTAAAAATTGATTGAAATATATTGAGACAAAGTTTTTGTGGTCAGAATTATTAAGAATTGGTTGCAGAAATCTTACAGATTTCGAGAGACTTTCTGACCCTATCTGTACCCCTATCTGTAATTTTGAAAAGGGACAAAATCAGAATATAAGTCTGTCTGCCCTCTCAGATGGTTTTCCTGGGAAAATTTATGTCTTGTCTTTATGGAAAATGTGTTGAACCTCTGATTGTTTTATGTATTAATACATTAGGTTTTGTAAAAATTAATCTAATGTTTAAAAAAGCTAGGTACTAACTGATGTGTTTTAGCAAGTGGCTTTAGATTTAAGGAGCTACTAAAATAGCTAAGGCATGTATTTTCTAAAATACTGAAGGAAAAGGTAGGGTCGGACTGGGCTGCCTGGGGACCGGGGTATCCTCCGGTAGTTACCCAACGCCGATTGCTCCCCTCTTCGTGGGTGGGGGAAGTGGGTAACCTTTAAAAAAAAAAAAATACTCCCATGACCATGACGTCGGCACCCCTCCTATCTGCTCCGTTCGCACTGAATGTCAGACGTGACGTCATCACGCTCGATGTTCATTGAGGATCAGCGCAGATTGGAGTCGGTAAGAAGACAGAAGAGAAGAAAGAAGCCGATAGAAAAGGTAAGTGAAGGAACAGAAGCAAGGGGGAGTAAAGGCAGCATGGCAGCGAGTGAAGGGGGAGTAAAGGCAGCATGGCAGCGAGTGAAGGGGGAGTAAAGGCAGCATGGCAGAGAGTGAAGGGAGAGCAAAGACAGCATGGCAGCGAGTGAAGGGGATCACAGACAGCATGGCAGAGAGTGAAGGGAGAGCACAGACAGCATGGCAGAGAGTGAAGGGGGAGCACAGACAGCATGGCAGAGAGTGAAGGGAGAGCAAAGACAGCATGGCAGAGCGTGAAAGCGTGAAGGGGGAGCACAGGCAGCACGGCAGAGTGCGACGGGGGGCCAAAGCAGCACGGCAGAGTGCGACGGGGGGCCAAAGCAGCATGGCACAGTGAGAAAGGGGGGCCAAAGCAGCACGGCAGAGTGTGAAGGGGGGCCAAAGCAGCATGGAGGGCGCAGTGTGATCATAAGGAGACACCGCATGGTGATAAAGGGGCATAGTAATGTGTGAGTGAGGGCACAGCGGGCTTGTGGTAATGTAATGTGTGTGTAGTCGTGGTGGCTAACTAATGGGTGCCATTTTGCTTGTGGGGTGATGATGGGGCAATCTAATTTTATAGTGGGGACTATTAATTTAAGAGGGGTGGTTTGGGGGCTATTAATTGAATGTGGGGCTGAGTTTGAGGAGCATGAGGTCTATTTATTAAATGTGAATATGAATTATTTAATGGCAGTGACGGTTGCTGGAAATAGGTATATTTATTATACGTAAATGCTATTAATTTATTGCTGGGGCTGTCTGGACAGAGGGAAATAGGTTTATTTATTAAATGGGAATACTATTTCTTTAATGCTGGGGCTGAAGGAAGGCCTAAATATTAATCGTGTGTCCTATTGATTTAACGCCAGGGCTGGTTGGAATTTTCTAAATGTAACCATTTTTTTTTCCAACTAAAGCCCCCAACATTCCAGGATCCAGAGAAGCCGCAACTAAAGAAACCAGCAGCCACAGGTGGTGAAAGTGACAAGAACAGGTAGGACAGTCTCTCAAATGTTCTGAGCCTAGTGGGACAATCCTGATTTTTGGTGACTGTTCTGCCCAATCTAAGGGGCAGGTCAAGACTGTGTACTCTTTATATACACACTGCATTATTTATATACTACACTATGATGCTAGCTGTCCTTCGTGGGCTGCCCACTCCCCCTCTAGTGTCTGGTCTCACCTCTATAATGGCTGGCCACACCCCCTCTGGTTGGCCCCTAGCGTTGCAGTCCCACGGTGGGCCCTTCATGCCTCAGTCTGACACTGGGAAAAGAGAAGAGAAGATTGCTGGAAGGGGGCTGTGGACTGTCAGCTGTTGTGGATAATAGATCATGACAATGACAACTTCACAGGCAGTAGATATCATAAAGAAATAACTTTGAAGAACACTGCTACCCCTCTTTCTATTCTACCTATGACGCTGCCCAACTGCTCTACAGACTGTGCTATCCTTTCTGTGTCCCTCTGTGAAATGGCGCTGGATCGCTGTGGAGGGTGGTACTTATAGAATCCAAAGCTCCCGAGATCCGACGACGTAACGATAACGTTTTGCCTCGTTTTCAATTCCGAGGGCAACCACAGCCCGCTTGGTACTCGGATCTGCTTTGTCGCTTTGCCGAAGAAAATAAAAACAAGATATTAACGATTTTTTTCAATAATTATGGTTTTGTTTCTACTATTGTTTGATTTTATTGTTATTTTATTATGTAATTAAGACAAAAACACAGTGATATTACTTACACTTCATCGTATTTCACAATAAATATGTCAATTAAACTTCTAGTTCTTTCTTAAAAATGTATGTAACCCCCTTATATGTAAATGTGATGTGGTAATTTTTTATATACTATTTCTTGATGTACACAGGAGTATAATTAGGAATATAAAAGTATTAATTAAAAAAGCTTTCAATACCTTAAATTTCACAGACCTGTGTTGATCATTTTTTTAATCTTTTTTTTTTTTTTACTTTGCTAAGTGGAAAATACATAAAATCCTCCGGATTCAGTGGAATTTATTTTAGATCAACAGATGACAGTTACTATAATTTAGAAACCCTTTTTATTTTCCTTTAAAAATTAACTGGACACATCTTTTCTCTTACGGCGGCCAATTGCCCGATGTGGCAGTGTGTAGCCACGGCTCAAAGTCTCTGCAGTGCGTTGAGTTGTAGCGTTGCCTCGGGTCTAAAGACCGCCTACAGCGAGTGCCCGCATCAGGATGAATTGCTGAAATTCTTGATTATTTGTGGACAATGAATATCAGAGATGAGACACAAAGAAGCAGTGGGTACATTATTGTTCTCGGTTCCCACCAGAATTAAGCCCGGCTTGGAAAAGAAACACATAAAACCCCAGTCCTGTTTTTTTCTGGCTATTTACAAAAATTCGCTGAGATCAGCTGAAATCATCCAGATCCAGTGGAACTGGTCTGAAATCAAGGGGTGATTGCAGTGATTTTAAATCAATTTCAATGATTCTGGGCGATTTCAGTTGATTTTCCCTGATTTCAGTGATCTGTAGTATTTGCCAAAATACAGGACGGGATTTATATATAGTAAACTCCAAACAGCATTATATTGTAAAGAACACAAAATAAAAACAATAAATAGAAGCCAATATTAATACAATATTTAATACAATATATAATAGATAGTAACTGACCCAGCATATACAGTGTAAAAAGCAATCACAGGTCCCTAATATCTATTAGTACTTATTATGTAATGATTATTAATTCCGTTTCATTAGCCACGTCATGCAAAACATTGTGGCCAGCAGCAAATCTAGACCATTAGTCACGTGGTTCTATCAACACAGTAATCATATACAATTTACCTTGCACCTTGCATACATATAACATTTATATGTATGTGTGTGTGTGTGTGTGTGTGTGTGTGTGTATATATATATATATATATATATATCTACTATATAAATGCCTAGTGGCGTGTGTGGAATAAAAAAACCAAGCTGCAGCGCCACCTGCTGGGCAGAGTTATACACTGACCTATATATTTCTTGAAGGAGAAGTGACAGTTGGGAGTGGTTGGTGGTTGCCGGGGGTGACAGTGGGGAGTTTTTAACACCTTAAGTAGCTTGATGAAGGATGTGGCGATGAAGATGAAGGATGAGGTAATGGAGAAAAATGATGAGGTGGTGACATGTGGACAAAACCACGTTAAAAAAGGGCGCTTGCGTCGGGAAGTAACGCTCTTCCCCTGAGGAGGCCTGGCCTAGGCCCAAATGCATGACAAGAACCTTTTTAACACCTTAAGTAGCTTGATTTGACTAGAATGCATGAGTATCATGCACGGGTTAACTTGTGTGTGTGTGTGTGTGTATATATATATATATATATATATATATATATATATATATATATATATATATATATATATATATATATATATGCACATTTGCCCGTTATTTTAAAATGATGAATTCGCTATGTCATGCACAACATTTATATATTCCTACCACTCCTGATTATCTAAAACATATTTATGTGATATAGTATAGTATAATATAATACCAAGCATGCATAATAAAATAATAGGATATTAAAGGTCACCCATGAGTTACATGACCTGTAGAAAACATGTGTTAGTACCTGTGGCACGGATTGGCCTAACCATTTTGTTGTGTGAGATGAACACAGATGCGGCCTCTCTCACCAGTCGTACAAACAGGTAACAGATGATTAATTAGACTTTTGTAGCAAGAAAATTAGGGACAGTAATAATTTGATGACCCTCAAAATCTGGGTCCTGAGACAGCGGCCTCGGTTCTCCCCGATATAGGCCAAACCCGGTGACAAGTCTGAAATATAGGAAATCTATGGATTAAGTCCACATTTTTTCCTGGTTTAAATTTATTCCCTGGTAACTCTTTAAGTTCCAGCCTGGACTATATTGAGGTTTAAACCATTGGGACCACTACCTGTGGCTCTGTTGTGTGTCTGCTTGTTTCACTACATGGCTCGGAGTACAGTGGGAATGTGACAATCAACAGAGTTGTGAATGGAAACTGCAATAGGCTTCCTATTAAAAGCATAGGCCCCCAAGACCACCAGCTCTGAGCTGATGCAAAATTCAGGTCCCTTTGCAGAGTGAAAATGGCAGTCAGCCCCCCTGTAAGACGAGGAACACACCTTAAAAATACACCCTATGCACCCCGGATCTCACTTGAAACAAAGAATATCCCTCTTTTTCTTCAGGACAGTCCCTATTTATAGCGCCCTAAAGGGTTCTGACTGGGGGAAAAGGTTTTAACTTAATCCAAAAAAGGTATGGTCTAATCATAAGCTATTTTCATAGCACCACTAATTCCGCAAGTCCCTGCCCCATTGGAGTTTACAGTTGAATTTCCCTAACATACACTGAGAGAGACTAAGATCAATCCGACAGCCAATTAACCTACTAGTAAGTTTTTTGGAGTGTAGGAGAAAACCCACACGGACACAGGGAGAACATACAAACTCCACACAGATAAGGCCATGGTCGGGACTCAAACTCATGTCCCCCGCGCTGTGAGGCAGCGGTACTAACCACTGAGCCACCGTGCTGCCTGTAATTGGTTCTGATTTTCTTGTAATTTGTCAGGTATGGCCAGGGCCACCGTGAGTGGAGGTGGGGGTGGGTACTATTTGCTCTGGCCTGGGCATGCCAGGGGGCCCGAACTAGGGAACTGTGAATATACAAATACTGACATGACCGCGGCTCTCATGTCTTCCCTCCTCCCTTTGCACTGAATCACGTGATGACGTAGATGAAGAAGGAGGGGGGGAGAAAAAGGCACAGTGTGGTGATGAAGAAGAGGGGGGAGAGAAAGGCACAGTGTGGTGATGAAGAAGAGGGGGGAGAGAAAGGCACAGTGTGGTGATGAAGAAGAGGGGGGAGAGAAAGGCACAGTGTGGTGATGAAGAAGAGGGGGGAGAGAAAGGCACAGTGTGGTGATGAAGAAGAGGGGGGAGAGAGAAAGGCACAGTGTGGTGATGAAGAAGAGGGGGGAGAGAAAGGCACAGTGTGGTGATGAAGAAGAGGGGGGAGCAGGATGGCACAGTGTGGTGATGAAGAAGAGGGGGGAGAGAAAGGCACAGTGTGGTAATGAAGAAGAGGGGGGAGAGAGAAAGGCACAATGTGGTAATGAAGAAGAGAGGGGAGAGAGAAAGGCACAGTGTGGTGATGAAGAAGAGGGGGGAGAGAAAGGCACAGTGTGGTGATGAAGAAGAGAGGGGAGAGAGAAAGGCACAGTGTGGTAATGAAGAAGAGAGGGGAGAGAGAAAGGCACAGTGTGGTGATGAAGAGGGGAGAGAGAGAAAGGCACAGTGTGGTGATGAAGAAGAGGGGGGGAGAGAGAGGCACAGTGTGGTGATGAAGAAGAGGGGGAGAGAAAGGCACAGTGTGGTGGTGAAGAAGGGGGAGAGAGAGAAAGGCACAGTGTGGTGATGAAGAAGAGGGGGAGAGAGAAAGGCACAGTGTGGTGATGAAGAAGAGAGGGGAGAGAGAAAGGCACAGTGTGGTGATGAAGAAGAGAGGGGAGAGAGAAAGGCACAGTGTGGTGATGAAGAAGAGAGGGGAGAGAGAAAGGCACAGTGTGGTGATGAAGAAGAGGGGGGAGAGAGAAAGGCACAGTGTGGTGATGAAGAAGAGGGGGGGGGGAGAGAAAGGCACAGTGTGGTGATGAAGAAGGGGGGAGAGAGAGAAAGGCACAGTGTGGTGATGAAGAAGAGGGGGGGAGAGAAAGGCACAGTGTGGTGATGAAGAAGAGGGGGGGGGGAGAGAAAGGCACAGTGTGGTGATGAAGAAGAGGGGGGGGGGAGAGAAAGGCACAGTGTGGTGATGAAGAAGAGGGGGGAGAGAAAGGCACAGTGTGGTGATGAAGAAGAGGGGGAAGCAGGATGGCACAGTGTGGTGATGAAGAAGAGAGGGGAGAGAAAGGCACAGTGTGGTGATGAAGAAGAGGGGGGGAGAGAGAAAGGCACAGTGTGGTGATGAAGAAGGGGGAGAGAGAGAAAGGCACAGTGTGGTGATGAAGAAGAGGGGGAGAGAAAGGCACAGTGTGGTGATGAAGAAGAGAGGGGAGAGAGAAAGGCACAGTGTGGTGATGAAGAAGAGAGGGGAGAGAGAAAGGCACAGTGTGGTGATGAAGAAGAGGGGGGGGGGGAGAGAAAGGCACAGTGTGGTGATGAAGAAGAGGGGGGAGAGAAAGGCACAGTGTGGTGATGAAGAAGAGGGGGGAGAGAAAGGCACAGTGTGGTGATGAAGAAGGGGGAGAGAGAGAAAGGCACAGTGTGGTGATGAAGAAGAGGGGGGGGAGAGAAAGGCACAGTGTGGTGATGAAGAAGAGGGGGGGGAGAGAGAAAGGCACAGTGTGGTGATGAAGAAGGGGGGAGAGAGAGAAAGGCACAGTGTGGTGATGAAGAAGAGGGGGGAGAGAGAAAGGCACAGTGTGGTGATGAAGAAGAGGGGGGGGAGAGAAAGGCACAGTGTGGTGATGAAGAAGAGGGGGGGGAGAGAGAAAGGCACAGTGTGGTGATGAAGAAGGGGGGAGAGAGAGAAAGGCACAGTGTGGTGATGAAGAAGAGGGGGAGAGAGAAAGGCACAGTGTGGTGATGAAGAAGAGGGGGGAGAGAAAGGCACAGTGTGGTGATGAAGAAGAGGGGGGAGAGAAAGGCACAGTGTGGTGATGAAGAAGAGGGGGAAGCAGGATGGCACAGTGTGGTGATGAAGAAGAGAGGGGAGAGAAAGGCACAGTGTGGTGATGAAGAAGAGGGGGAGAGAAAGGCACAGTGTGGTGATGAAGAAGAGAGGGGAGAGAGAAAGGCACAGTGTGGTGATGAAGAAGAGAGGGGAGAGAGAAAGGCACAGTGTGGTGATGAAGAAGAGGGGGGGGGGAGAGAAAGGCACAGTGTGGTGATGAAGAAGAGGGGGGAGAGAAAGGCACAGTGTGGTGATGAAGAAGAGGGGGGAGAGAAAGGCACAGTGTGGTGATGAAGAAGGGGGAGAGAGAGAAAGGCACAGTGTGGTGATGAAGAAGAGGGGGGGGAGAGAAAGGCACAGTGTGGTGATGAAGAAGAGGGGGGGGAGAGAGAAAGGCACAGTGTGGTGATGAAGAAGGGGGGAGAGAGAGAAAGGCACAGTGTGGTGATGAAGAAGGGGGAGAGAGAGAAAGGCACAGTGTGGTGATGAAGAAGAGGGGGGGAGAGAGAAAGGCACAGTGTGGTGATGAAGAAGAGGGGGGGGAGAGAAAGGCACAGTGTGGTGATGAAGAAGAGGGGGGAGCAGGATGGCACAGTGTGGTGATGAAGAAGAGGGGGGAGAGAGAAAGGCACAGTGTGGTGATGAAGAAGAGGGGGGGGAGAGAGAAAGGCACAGTGTGGTGATGAAGAAGGGGGGAGAGAGAGAAAGGCACAGTGTGGTGATGAAGAAGAGAGGGGAGAGAGAAAGGCACAGTGTGGTGATGAAGAAGAGAGGGGAGAGAGAAAGGCACAGTGTGGTGATGAAGAAGAGAGGAGAGAGAAAGGCACAGTGTGGTGATGAAGAAGAGGGGGAGAGAGAAAGGCACAGTGTGGTGATGAAGAAGAGAGGGGAGAGAAAGGCACAGTGTGGTGATGAAGAAGAGGGGGGAGAGAAAGGCACAGTGTGGTGATGAAGAAGAGGGGGGAGAGAAAGGCACAGTGTGGTGATGAAGAAGAGGGGGAGAGAGAAAGGCACAGTGTGGTGATGAAGAAGAGGGGGAGAGAGAAAGGCACAGTGTGGTGATGAAGAAGAGGGGGGGGAGAGAGAAAGGCACAGTGTGGTGATGAAGAAGAGGGGGAGAGAGAAAGGCACAGTGTGGTGATGAAGAAGAGGGGGAGAGAGAAAGGCACAGTGTGGTGATGAAGAAGAGGGGGGGGAGAGAGAAAGGCACAGTGTGGTGATGAAGAAGAGGGGGAGAGAGAAAGGCACAGTGTGGTGATGAAGAAGAGGGGGGGAGAGAGAAAGGCACAGTGTGGTGATGAAGAAGAGGGGGAAGCAGGATGGCACAGTGTGGTGATGAAGAAGGGAGAGAGAGAAAGGCACAGTGTGGTGATGAAGAAGAGGGGGGGAGAGAAAGGCACAGTGTGGTGATGAAGAAGAGGGGGGGAGAGAGAAAGGCACAGTGTGGTGATGAAGAAGAGGGGGAGAGAGAGAAAGGCACAATGTGGTGATGAAGAAGAGGGGGAGAGAAAAAGGCACAATGTGGTGATGAAGAAGAGGGGGAAGCAGGATGGCACAGTGTGGTGATGAAGAAGAGGGGGGAGCAGGATGGCACAGTGTGGTGATGAAGAAGGGAGAGAGAGAAAGGCACAGTGTGGTGATGAAGAAGAGGGGGGGAGAGAAAGGCACAGTGTGGTGATGAAGAAGAGGGGGGGAGAGAGAAAGGCACAGTGTGGTGATGAAGAAGAGGGGGAAGCAGGATGGCACAGTGTGGTGATGAAGAAGGGAGAGAGAGAAAGGCACAGTGTGGTGATGAAGAAGAGGGGGGGAGAGAAAGGCACAGTGTGGTGATGAAGAAGAGGGGGGGAGAGAGAAAGGCACAGTGTGGTGATGAAGAAGAGGGGGGGAGAGAGAAAGGCACAGTGTGGTGATGAAGAAGAGGGGGGGAGAGAGAAAGGCACAGTGTGGTGATGAAGAAGAGGGGGGGAGAGAGAAAGGCACAGTGTGGTGATGAAGAAGGGGGAGAGAGAGAAAGGCACAGTGTGGTGATGAAGAAGAGGGGGGGAGAGAAAGGCACAGTGTGGTGATGAAGAAGGGGGAGAGAGAAAGGCACAGTGTGGTGATGAAGAAGGGAGAGAGAGAAAGGCACAGTGTGGTGATGAAGAAGAGGGGGGGAGAGAGAAAGGCACAGTGTGGTGATGAAGAAGAGGGGGAAGCAGGATGGCACAGTGTGGTGATGAAGAAGAGGGGGAAGTAGGATGGCACAGTGTGGTGATGAAGAAGAGGGGGAAGCAGGATGGCACAGTGTGGTGATGAAGAAGAGGGGGAAGCAGGATGGCACAGTGTGGTGATGAAGAACACGGACAGCATGGCAGAGTGTAAAGGGAGACAAAAGCAGCAGCGCAGATTTTTTTTTAGCATGTTCGACTATAAGAGGGGCCACATAAAGTTGTTGTACTGGGGCCCTGAATTCCTCTTGGCAGCCCTGGGTATGGTTTTTGAACTGCTCTTCCTTCTACCTCGACATCTGGCAAAAACCCACATGAAACTTTTACTTATTGAAATCCGAAGCTTTAGAAATCATTGCTCCATCGATAACTTCCCTGCTATGTCCAAATAAGGCAAAGGGGTTACATGGCTACGCCCAGTCAGGGGGTTTGGCCAATGATTCGGCCAATGAGCTCTCAACAGCGCCTATAAGACACCCAGCTCCCCCTCTCACAGCAGGTATTTGTCCTAAAAGCTGTTAGGAATTAGTATCTAGCTTCTACTAGTAGGGTTGTTTCACTAAGAGGCCAAGATCTACCTTTAATTCCCAGGCACATGAGAATTTTACTAAGTGGAAAATACTTAAAGTCCTCTGGATTCAGTGGAATTTATTTTAGATCAATAGATGATACATACAAGTCTGCTGTGGTAAGGACAGCTCGGTGGGCTAGTGGTTAGCATGTCTGCTTCACAACATGGGGGTTGTGAGTTCAAATCCCAACCATGTCCTTATCTGTGTGGAGTTTGTGTCTTCTCCCCGTGTTTGCTGTATAAATAGCTGATGATAGTTGCTGTAATTTAGAAATGTTTTTTCCCATTAAAAATAAACTGGACGCATCTTTTCACTTACGCCGGCCAATGGCCCGATGTCGCAGCTTGTAGCTACGGCTCAAAGTCTCTGCAGTGCGTTGTGTTGTAGCGTTTCCTCGGATCTAAAGACCGCCCACAGCGACTGCCTGCGTTTGGATGAATTGCTAAAATTCTTGATTATTTGTGGACAGTGAATATAAAGAGGTGGAGGGTATTTTATTGTTCTCAGTGCCCGTCAGAAGGAAAAACAACACAGAAAACCCCAGTCCTGTTTTTTTCTGGCTATTTTCAAAAATTCACTGAAATCCAGTGAAATCACCCAGATTCAGTGGAACTGATTTGAAATCAGTGATTGCAGTGATTTCAAATCAATCTCACTGAATCTGGGCGATTTCAGTTGATTTTCCCTGATTTCAGTGAATTGAAGAAATTTGAAGAAAAAAACAGGACGGGTTTTTGGTTCATATTTCCAGTCTCATTTGATTGCTTAATCCAATTTATTTGTGAACAATGGTTTTCAGACATAAGGAAAGGAAGGTGTGCAGAGGTATATTTGTATAATTCCATCTAACCAGGACTTTTTAAAGCCAGTCCTGTTTATTTCTGTAATTTTCATTAATTCACTGAAATCAGGAGAAATCTAGTTAAATCACCCGGGTTCAGTGGCACTGATTTGAAATCAGTGCGTGACAGTAATGATTTTACTTCAATTTGTCGGAAATCTGGGTGAATTCAGTGGTTGAAGATTTAAAATAAAAAAAACAGGACAGGCTCAAACTTGTTTATGGTGAATTTTATTTCACTAATCTCCAAATTTCACTCTTAATAGAGGACATGGTGTTCCTAAGGCTTCTGAGGAGGATTAATATTATCAAGATGAACACCCTACCAAAAGTCTTGTACCTCCTCCTATTTACATCCCTCGCAGAAATTAGCTTGTGATTCATTTGGGCTGGGAGGAAACCCACACAAACACAGGGAGAACATACAAACTCCACACAGATAAGGCCATGGGTGGGAATCGAACTCATGACCCCAGCATTGTGAGTCAGAAGTGCTAACCACTGAGCCACCGAGCTGCTATACTCTGAAGGTCCCTCTCTATCTCCTTCTTGGCTCAACAGGCTGCCCCACATCCCACAGCTGGCCCTATCCTCCAATGCTGGGCTAGGTTGAGGACACTAAAATACATTTCTTCCACATAGTCCACTGTCAGCACTCTGACCCACAATCCAAACTTTCCACCAGGACTACAGCCAGGGGGTTTTCCAACTATGGTTAGATGGGGAGACGGTCTGGTGTGGTCACTTGGTTGAATATGGTAGGATACTCCTTCTCTGACTTGCAGGAGAGGCTGAATCTCTCCTTTCCCGAACTCTTGCATGCCAGACACTACATCCAAGATAAGACCATTCTTTCAGGAGCCCAACCACAAACCCCATTATCTACAAAATATTAATTGTAAACTTATATGGTTCATTACCGAGCTATGCAAAATCATGTGATGAGGAGTTGGGGAGGTCAGAAACCGATAACATTTGGCCAAAAGTATTCCAATTCACCGTTCCTCCAGCCTCTCTGTGGTTGAAATGTAGTTGAAGACCCTCTCCAGATGGTACAGGTGCCCTCCAGACTGTGCAAGGTCCTGCTGGAGATGCAGATCGGTCACAGGGTCTACATTGCACATCTGGTGGAGTTGCCCAAGTTTTGCCCCCTTGTGGCTCAAAGTCATAGAGTTCACCATTGAGACGAGAGGTGGCCAGTACCAGATGGTCCAGATTGTTGGCTGTTTAACCTGATTTCCCAGTATAAAACTCCAAACTTAGACATGTTTTTCTATACATTGCTGAAAGTCTTGTACACATTATATCTGTATAGTCCTCAATAAAGAAAGATTAAACCAAAAATAAAAAACAGGACGTATTTTAATGTCTTTATTTCGGTGGATCGTATAACCCATTATATTATATTCTCAATTATTTTTGAACAACTGATTTCAGGGTTCATATATGAAGAACAGGACGGCTGCAGAAGTATAGCTCTATATGTCCATCTAAGTACAGCCTGATTTGGGGGATTACTCAGTCCTGTTTATATCCTTCTATTTCCTTAATTCACTGAAATCAGGCACAATCCCATAAAAAAATCCACATTGGGTGGAATCATTTTGAGATCAATTATTTGGTTGCGATTTCCGATAAATTTCACCGAATCAGTTGATTTAATCTGATTTCCACAAACTGGAGAAAATGTAAACTAAACGTTCCAGGTTTTATTATCCTCAGTTTCCAGTATTACCTTATAACGCCGCTATTTCATGTTACTTCTGTGTAAACAATTCATTTGAAACATAAAGGACAAAGTGCAGATTCTCTTGAAAAACCCAGTCCTGCACCTCCTCACACTCACCGAAATTAGGTGCAATCACCAGAAAGCACCCAAATTCAGAGAACTTGATAAGAGCTCAATAGATGACAGTAAAACGAGGGTATGATTCATCCCAAATCATTCACACTGAATCCGGGTGATTTAAGTTGATTTTGGTGTCTTGGAACAAATGTTTTTCTAATTTATCACTCTTCATGTTTAAATTAATTGTAATCGGATATTTTACTCCCGGAATCAACCAGATTCAGCTGAACTGATTTGAGATTAAGGATTAATAGATGGCATTAGTGATAGATGGTATTTTTCCAATAGGAGATAACACAGAAATAGACCCATCTTAGATGATCTGATATATAAAGTTTACAGTACGAGTAGCATAAGCTATAACAAATAGGCAATGTTACCGTCACAATAAGTGTTTATAATAAATTTGGTGGACCTATATACAACATTAATAAATTAATCAGTATAGTATAGTTTAGTATCAGAAAACGGGTTTTGAAATTCTTCCTACCTGGGGGATGTTCTAAAATAAAATTGGATGTATCTTAAACATAGCTTTGGTAGAATGACAATATGATTTTCACTACATCCTATTAAAGGTCCTTTAATCAGGATATAAATGGTCATTTTTGTGCCTGAAGAAAGTTTGTTTTTTTTCTCTGGGTATCCTGAACAATTTTATAGTACTTCTCTATTCTCTCCAGAGCAGTGGTCACAATGGAAAGTTAGAAGTTGCGGTATGGAAAATGTAAATGAATAGAATTGTACAGTTTTTCAATGATGGCAGTAGGAGAAGCGGCAGTATGACTTACCCCCGTATACCAGCTCACTTCCAGCACTGATAACACCACATTCTTCTATGCGATTACATACATTAAGGCATTAGTTTTACAAATAATGAATTATGATGGAATAGAAAGATATTTTAACCAAATATTTTTTTTCTAGCCGAGTTTAATATCACTCGGAGTATGACCTACTGGTTTCAGATCTCTGACTTACATACAAACTACTTTTATTGTTAAGGGGGGCAGTGCTGGGATCTGGAGAACAATACTTTAAATCCCTCACAGGAACACACGACTAGAGAGCTAACAGGAAATATCACCTCTAGTTCCATGGAAGGGTTCTCTACTGTCAGAGCAGGGAATGTGATACCGGAGGAGGTATTCTTGGCAGATACAGCACATGGCCTCCAGGAAGGGTCAAGTATTACGGAAACAGGATGAACAGGGTTAAATGGGGTCGTATTGGTAGATTGTAATGTGTCAGATTATATGTATCCTTCAAGATATTCTGTAGACAAGGTTCTTGAGTAAACAATTTGTTATATTTCGGCTTCACCCAGTAATAGATATTATATCAAAGAATTGTACAACACACAAGTTTGACATTTATTTGAAAACACCATAAAACTCTCAAACAGACCATTATAAAAATCACTTATAGAACAAAGATGAGTTCATACGATTTTTTTTTTTCAACTTGTATTTTAGGTGAGCAGACGCTAGACACTAAGGGGTAGATTTACTAAACCTTCGAAATAGTAAAAGTGGGGGTGTTGCCCATAGCAACCAATCTATATCTATCTGAGACTCCCTGCAACCCTCTCCTGATCCCGGCAGGGTAATATACTGTATGTCTATATATAAGGAACCAAAACAGATTTGGCTGTATTTTGGAATAGTCATAAAATACCCGTATTTCAGACAATGGCTTACTTGGAAGAGAGAACACATTGAAATCAGTTACAAAGGGACAGGGGACATGTTTAATTTCATGCACAAATCAAAAATCTTTTCAGGTAATGTAAAATACAAATATTTGCTTTGTTATAGGTCAACCTAGGGCAGATTAACAAACAGCGTTGAATTCCTGAGTGTACAGCGCCCACTAGCGGGCAATATGATGAACTGCAGGTCAATGAGCTGCTGTTGGTTAGCATACAATCGTAGATGGGGATGATGAGAGTAGCAGTAATCCGAGTCAGGAAGCTTTTGTTTTCCTTGTCCGATTAGCAGCCACTGGTGTCTGTGGGACAAGAGGTCAATCTGTGTCCATGACGAGCCTGTATACTAGACGTTCATATTAATGCCCAAGTCTGGTCAACCCGATGTCCTCAGGGTGGTGGCATCGCAGGGGGCTCTTCTTCATCAGAGTCTAACTCAACAGTTTCATCCTTAACCCACTTCCCCGTGCCATCCGGGATCCAGCCGGAGCTGCAGAGAAAGAGAACGACGGGTGAACACAGAAAAGATAGCGATTCATATAGACAAGGTGTGAACCTGTAACAACTCCTCCCCCCACCACATAAATGAGGTGGAAGCTTCTGGACTTCACCACTTCACTGTCTCAGAGGGGGAGGTTGAGGGCTGAGAATTCAATCTAAAACCCTTTACATAGAGCGGGGCCAGTCTTACACAATACCGCCTACTATTTCACCTCCACAGTCCTCTTACTGTATCATTCACCTCTATAACAAAGGTGGGCAGAGGAGCTGGAACACACTTGTGAGTTAGAGAGTATTTTACAGCTATGGCATATAGACGATCACAGGGCTCCCCAGGAGGCTGAATGGTACTGGTCACTGGTAAAACATTTCCCAAGTTCAGGGCTGTCTCATTACCTCTGGCACACACTAAACCTGGACAGCCTTATTCTTTGACCTGGCCCCTCCTAGACAGGCTGCCACTCTCTCTTGTACACAAGGGGCGCACAGTCCAGGGTCTCTCACCATCTCCTCATTGCTGCTGCTCCTTCATCCTTCCAAACCAGTCACCCCCCCCCCTTCCTCCCACACGCACATTGTACCTAGCATTCATTCATCAAGGTGTTTAGCAGAGCTCCTCACAGTGACCCCCCCTCCCACACGGCACATTGTACCTAGCATTCATTCATCAAGGTGTTTAGCAGAGCTCCTCACAGTGACTGTATGAAGAAACCCTGGACGATCATGACCGTGTATGATAATATCACCAAACTGCAGTAACAATTTCTTTTCTGGTTTGCAGGTTTACGGATAAAACAACCCATTACCTGCACCAATTCATTGTCTCGCAGAGACATCAATTATAGGAGAGGATTCTGGTCTTCCCTGATTAAGTTTTACACTGCAATACAGGCTGCATTATTAAACTAAACCATATGCCTTGTGGGTGGAGCTTACTTATTGAGTACATACAGACAGGATGACCGGAAGAATGAAAACGGTTGTATCGGTTTTGCCAACAACACTGGCTGTATCTTGCCGGCCATTGATTCTAAGTTGGGCGTTACCCACCTCTTCAGTAACAAGTACTGTTGCATTTCCCGCCTTCTTTCTGGGTCATCACTGAGATCTTCCTCCTTCTCTGAGCTCTTCCGAGTCTTCTTACGTCCGCTGCTTTTCCTCACCTAAGACTGTTTGCAGATACCTGGGCAGGGAAAAGATTTAGGATAAGTTCACGATTGCTGACTGCACGTACATTCAATGTGCTCAATACATACGCATGACCTATAGAACATTAATGATAAATACTTATTATTCCGTTGCTATGCAAACATCTACCATTCCTACTGTTGAGGTAGAAGGATCTTAGGTGTTTGGGAAAGTGAAGGGGACCTGTAGTTGGTGACCACATATTCTATTTCATTGCTCTAGTTGAACATGACTAAACAAGACCAAACATGATTAGTATTGTCCAGGGCCTTAAGGATAAACATAAAAGTTGGTTCTTATATTTCTTTAAAAACACACCCGATATTGTTGGCCTCAGATCATTTTATGGGCAGCAACGTTTCACAGCTCAAAAGACCGATGGATAGTGTGGTGGTATTATCTACATTATCACAACACTGTAGGGCACGGTCTAGTTAGATTTGATCTAAACCAATTAAAGTTGGATCACATTGGCAGATAAAAATTTTGGTATTGATCCTTGAGCTCAGCACCTCTTTTCCTCCTGGGGATTTACTGTAACATGAGACAGGTTGTGTGATACATTCTGGGGCCCTCCAGTCTCCTCTACCCTGGTGTCGGACATCTACAAAGCCTGGGGTATTCATTAAATGATCAGGGTGATAGGTGTGGAAAACTTTTGGCAATCCTATCTACGGAGATGCATGGAACTCAACCCATGATACCAAAGCGACGGCTCTCCCGAAAAACAGCTAGTAAATTTTGTCATCTGTATTCCTCCTTACAATGAATACACGGAGTTGGAGACCAGGGGTAAATCTACAGTCAGGGTTCTTACAGTAGAAAAGATTACTATGGCAATCACCTCCTTTCCCAATGGTAGGCTAAGGGCACCGATGGCTTCCCCATCAAGTGTTATAAAGTACTGTACAGGTAGAGATCATTGCCTTGCAGCTCAATGTTAAATTAAATGATGACAGAGACAGAGGTAATTTTTTATCGAGTACTCTCCCTCTGTAACGCACATGCTCATGTTATAGCTGCACAGCCCAATTTCTTGTAGTTAGGCTGGCCATATATACACATAAACCCCTCTGCTGCCAGAGTGTTGGAAACAGGCGTGGCAGGGGAGCTCAGCCTAGGTGGCATCGCCAGAGTTGGCCACAACTAACAGCCCTAGAGGAAAGAGCCTGGACTGTGTGCCCCTTGTGTGCAACAGAGACACATACAAGACTGAGTGGCATCCTGTGTAGGAGAGACCAGGTCAGAGAGAACGGCTGTCCAGGTTTAGAGCGAGACAGCCCTGAACGTGGGAAATGTTTTACCAGTGACCAGTAGTATTGAGCATCTGGGGGTGCCCTGTGACGGTCTTATCCAGTGGGCTTTTAAAGTAACCCCCACTTCAGAGAGGGAGACTCCTTACCTGGGTGAATTGTGAGGACTGCGAGCAAAAGGAAGCTTGGGCTCCTACCTTTGCTCCAAAGATAACCCTCCACAGACGCTGTTGGGACAGATAAGTGTATTACCTTTGCTGTGAATCAGAGGAAGCCAAGTGCAATTATACAGCTTAAGAGTTAAACTAGGGGCCTGTAGCGACTGCCCTAGAGACCGTGCCATATACTTTGGAAAGCTTAACCAAGAAATCCGCTGTGCTTATCCGTTCTAACTGAAGTATCCAACACCTTGGGACATTGTTATTGTAGGTATCATTAAACATCCACTGTGAAGTAACCCAGGTAATCAACTCAAGCCCACCACCGGTAGCCGTCTTAATCCTAGCCGGGCGTTAATATGGTTTACGTCATTTGTTTAGTTAGTAGGATATGTGGTTATATATATATATATATATATATATATATATATATATATATATATATATATATATATATATATATATATGCGTTATCACTGTTGGCCTTCACCTGAGGAGCTGCTCCCTGGCTCACTGCCGGGTGTCTCTGCTTTCTGGTGGCCAGGGTTATGTGTTCATCAGATGGTTGCTCTATGTAGTCAACAAAGGGGCAGGAGAAGGACGTATCTCAGAAGAGCTGTCCTTCTTTCCAGCATCTCCTGGCCTGGAACAAAACAGGATAAACCACAGTGGCAAAAATGTACAGTCATGATTGGACATTATATATGACCCTAAAATAAGCGATGAGATTACTGTTCCCTTCCCTTTGCGGACAAAAAGCTACTTTGTACAACAAAGCTCCTCTATCTTGCATCATTTTGGGAGCCATGTTGATGTCCAATTTAAACAACTTTGTCGCAGTCTTGTAAAAGTGACTAATTTCCGTTTATATGCTGCCTTCACCCTGAATCGGGTCTCAAAGGTAACAAAACTGTATTTCTTGAATAGATGTAATTTAAGGCATAGTGTTTTGGTAATTATTAGGTGGTGGGTGTAGTTAACATCCCAAACATAAAGTGTTAATGGTCAACAATATAAATTATATCCAGACGTAAAATTGGAGGAGTCAATTGACGGAACATTAAACTACAATGTGACCTATATTGAGAACAGGACTTCCAAACAAGCACTCAGCCGTATGGGGATTCAGGCTTCAGCACACCAGCACTCCCTGTACTCCCCATTCCAGAGTGATAGGAGATAGAGAAGCCCCACCAGTCTGCAAGGAGATGGGACAAATAGCATGCAAGGCAGATTTAACCTTAGTTATTTAAGGAATATACTGAATATTGTCATTTCAAACACCACCTTTACCCAGTGCCGGACCACTTGCACCAGACAACAGTTGGGCCTCTAGTGTTCTCACTCCCAGCCACAGGTTGTCACCTCTTCCTAGAGCAGCAGCTGTTATATGGCGCAGCCTTCAGCAATGCATGCTGGGTGATCTTCCTGGTCTGTGCAAGCAGAGGAGCGGGAGCCTTGGGGACCTACAGGAAGAGAGAGAACAGTATGAGACATTGCATTATCTATGTTGTATACAGAAGATGAGTGCATGGTTCATCTAATACAAAGGGCTCTGGAGTGTCACAAGGGACAGAAAAATAGATTTAAATAACTATTATATTTTTTTTTTACAACTCTTCATTAAAACATTTAAATTTTTCTTGGCGTTTCATTACCTATTTTGTTAATTAGTAACAGCCGCTGAATAAAGTTTTCACAATAAAATGACCTTTGCAGAGACTGCAGGTGTAACCAATGAACAAGGGAGGACACACATACATTACAAATCACTACACAAAACAAGCACGATCAGAGACTTGTCCTACTTTGGTCTTGGCCAAGACTCGCAGAGTTTACGAATGTTTACTTAGACATAACCAATATTTACACAAATTAAAAGTTGTGCATAAATTACATTCTATGCATTTTTTATTTATTGTTTATAAAACCACAACCATTCCAGGCTTTGCACAAATATATTTTGACAAGTGGGAGTTGATACGGCTACTAGCTGGAGGGGTCTAATGGAACGTAGCAATGTAACACTTCTCCTTCAAGTAGAGGAAGAAGAAGAGAATCACTTCATCACTCCTGAATGTCTGTTAACAGCTGGAAGAGATTTTATTGTCTTATAAATGGCAAAACAGAGAATTAAATCATAAATCACAAAACATTTCAGCCATTTATAATCCAGAAGCTGAGTGCAGAGCTAGTAATCCTGGATGTATACACTCTGCAACAGACTTGTACTGAAAATGTTCTCCTGCCTCTTCTGAACGGATATACACCTGGTGCCGACGTTTCTCGATCTCATTCCTGTGATTCGTCTTCTTGACATAAAATCTCTTCAGACCTAAAGAAAAAAAGAGGAGAGATCAGTGGGGACAGACAAAGCAGACCTGGAGGAGAGGGGAGATCAGGGGGGACAGAGAGTAGACCTGGAGGAGAGGGGAGATCAGGGGGGACAGACAGAGCAGACCTGGAGGAGAGGGGAGATCAGCGGGGACAGACAGAGTAGACCTGGAGGAGAGGGGAGCTCAGGGGGGACAGACAGAGTAGACCAAAAGGAGAGGGGAGATCAGGGGGGACAGACAGAGTAGACCTGGAGGAGAGGGGAGATCAGGGGGGACAGACAGAGCAGACCTGGAGGAGAGGGGAGACAGACAGAGTAGACCTGGAGGAGAGGGGAGATCAGGGGGGACAGACAGAGTAGACCTGGAGGAGAGGGGAGATCAGTGGGGAAAGACAGAGTAGACCTGGAGGAGAGGAGAGATCAGTGGGGACAGAGAGAGGAGACCTGGGGGAGAGGGGAGATCAGGAAGGACGGACAGAGGAGACCTGGGGGAGAGGGGAGATCAGGGGGGACGGACAGAGTAGACCAAAAGGAGAGGGGAGATCAGGGGGGACAGACAGAGTAGACCTGGAGGAGAGGGGAGATCAGGGGGGACAGACAGAGCAGACCTGGAGGAGAGGGGAGATCAGGGGGGACAGACAGAGTAGACCTGGAGGAGAGGGGAGATCAGTGGGGAAAGACAGAGTAGACCTGGAGGAGAGGAGAGATCAGTGGGGACAGAGAGAGGAGACCTGGGGGAGAGGGGAGATCAGTAAGGACGGACAGAGGAGACCTGGGGGAGAGGGGAGATCAGGGGGGACGGACAGAGGAGACCTGGAGGAGAGGGGAGATCAGGGGGGACAGACAGAGCAGACCTGGGGGAGAGAGGAGATCAGGGGAGACGGACAGAGTAGACCTGGGGGAGAGGAGAGATCAGGGTGGACAGAGGAGACCTGGAGGAGAGGGGAGATCAGGGGGGGCAGACAGGGGGGACAGACAGAGGAGACCTGGAGGAGAGGGGAGATCAGGGGGGACAGACAGAGCAGACCTGGAAGAGAGGGGAGATCAGGGGGGACAGACAGAGCAGACCTGGAGGAGAGGGGAGATCAGGGGGGACAGACAGAGTAGACCTGGAGGAGAGGGGAGATCAGGGGGGACAGACAGAGCAGACCTGGGGGATAGGGGAGATCAGGGGAGACGGACAGAGTAGACCTGGAGGAGAGGGGAGATCAGGGGGGACAGACAGAGTAGACCTGGAAGAGAGGGGAGCTCAGGAGGGACAGACAGAGCAGACCTGGAGGAGAGTAGAGATCAGGGGAACAGACAGAGCAGACCTGGAGGAGAGGAGAGATCAGGGGAACAGACAGAGCAGACCTGGAGGAGAGGGGAGATCAGGGGGGACAGACAGAGCAGACCTGGAAGAGAGAGGAGATCAGGGGGGACAGACAGAGCAGACCTGGAAGAGAGAGGAGATCAGGGGGGACAGACAGAGCAGACCTGGGGGATAGGGGAGATCAGGGGAGACGGACAGAGTAGACCTGGAGGAGAGGGGAGATCAGGGGGGACAGACAGAGTAGACCTGGAAGAGAGGGGAGCTCAGGAGGGACAGACAGAGTAGACCAAAAGGAGAGGGGAGATCAGGGGGGACAGACAGAGTAGACCTGGAGGAGAGGGGAGATCAGGGGGGACAGACAGAGCAGACCTGGAGGAGAGGGGAGATCAGGGGGGACAGACAGAGTAGACCTGGAGGAGAGGGGAGATCAGGGGGGACAGACAGAGTAGACCTGGAGGAGAGGGGAGATCAGGGGGGACAGACAGAGGAGACCTGGGGGAGAGGGGAGATCAGGGGGGACGGACAGAGTAGACCTGGAGGAGAGGAGAGGAGAGATCAGTGGGGACAGACAGAGGAGACCTGGGGGAGAGGGGAGATCAGGGGGGACGGACAGAGTAGACCTGGGGGAGAGGGGAGATCAGGGGGGACAGACAGAGGAGACCTGGAGGAGAGGGGAGATCAGGGGGGACAGACAGAGGAGACCTGGAGGAGAGGGGAGATCAGGGGGGACAGACAGAGCAGACCTGGGGGAGAGAGTAGATCAGGGGAGACGGACAGAGTAGACCTGGGGGAGAGGGGAGATCAGGGGGGACAGAGTAGACCTGGAGGAGAGGGGAGATCAGGGGGGACAGACAGAGCAGACCTGGAGGAGAGGGGAGATCAGGGGGGACAGACAGAGAAGACCTGGGGGAGAGGGGAGATCAGAGGGGACAGACAGAGCAGACCTGGAGGAGAGGGGAGATCAGGGGGGACAGACAGAGCAGACCTGGAGGAGAGGAGAGATCAGGGGAACAGACAGAGCAGACCTGGAGGAGAGGGGAGATCAGGGGGGACAGACAGAGCAGACCTGGAAAAGAGAGGAGATCAGGGGGGACAGAGAGAGGAGATCAGGGGGGACAGAGAGAGGAGACCTGGGGGATAGGGGAGATCAGGGGAGACGGACAGAGTAGACCTGGAGGAGAGGGGAGATCAGGGGGGACAGACAGAAAAGATCTGGAGTAGAGGGGAGATCAGGGGGGACAGACAGAGTAGACCTGGAAGAGAGGAGAGATCAGGGGGGAGAGACAGAGTAGACCTGGATGAGAGGAGAGGAGATCAAGGGGGAAAGAGTAGACCTGGAGGAGAGGAGAGATCAGGGGGGACAGACCGAGTAGACTTCGAGGAGAGATCAGGGAGGACAGACAGAGCAAACCTGGAGGAGAGGAGAGGGGAGATCAGGGAGGACAGACAGAGCAGACCTGGAGGAGAGGAGAGATCAGGGGGGGGGGGGGGGGAAACAGACAGAGCAGACCTGGAGGAGAGGGGAGATCAGGGAGGACAGACAGAGCAGACCTGGAGGAGAGGAGAGATCAGGGAGGACAGACAGAGCAGACCTGGAGAAGATGGGAGATCAGGGGGGACAGACAGAGCAGACCTGGAAGGGAGAGATCAGGGGGGACAGAGAGAGGAGATCAGGGGGGACAGAGAGAGGAGATCAGGGGGGACAGAGAGAGGAGATCAGGGGGGACAGAGAGAGGAGATCAGGGGGGACAGACAGAGCAGACCTGGGGGAGAGGGGAGATCAGGGGAGACGGACAGAGAAGACCTGGAGGAGAGGGGAGATCAGGGGGGACAGACAGAGTAGACCTGGAAGAGAGGAGAGATCAGGGGGGAGAGACAGAGTAGACCTGGAGGAGAGGAGAGATCAGAGGGGACAGACCGAGTAGACTTCGAGGAGAGGAGAGATCAGGGAGGACAGACAGAGCAAACCTGGAGGAGAGGAGAGATCAGGGAGGACAGACAGAGCAGACCTGGAGGAGAGGAGAGATCAGGGGGGGGGAACAGACAGAGCAGACCTGGAGGAGAGGGGAGATCAGGGAGGACAGACAGAGCAGACCTGGAGGAGAGAAGAGATCAGGGGGGACAGACCGAGTAGACCAGGAGGAGAGGGGAGATCAGGGGGACAGAAAGCGTAGACCTGGAAGAGAGGGGAGATCAGGGGGACAGACAGAGTAGACCTGGAGGAGAGGGGAGATCAGGGGGGACAGGCAGAGTAAAGCAGGAGGAGAGGGGAGATCAGGGAGGACAGAGAGTAGACCTGGAGGAGAGGGGGACAGATAGAGTAGACCTGGAGGAGAGGAGAGATCAGGGAGGACAGACAGAGTAGACCTGGAGGAGAGGAGAGATCAGGGACGGACAGAGTAGACCTGGAGGAGAGGGGGACATATAGAGTAGACTTGGAGGAGAGGAGAGATCAGGGAGGACAGACAGAGTAGACCTGGAGGAGAGGGGGACAGATAGAGTAGACTTGGAGGGGAGGGGAGATCAGGCAGGACAGACAGAGTAGACCTGGAGGAGAGGGGGACAGATAGACTAGACCTGGAGGAGAGGAGAGATCAGGGGGGACAGGCAGAGTAGACCTGGAGGAGAGGAGAGATCAGGGGGGACAGGCAGAGTAGACCTGGAGGAGAGGAGAGATCAGGGGGGACAGGCAGAGTAGACCTGGAGGAGAAGGGAGATCAGGGGGGACAGGCAGAGTAGACCTGGAGGAGAGGGGAAATCATGGGGGGAGAGACAGAGTAGACCAGGACGAGAGGAGAGGAGATCAAGGGGGACAGAGTAGACCTGGAGGAGAGATCAGGGGGGGCAGACCGAGTAGACCTGGAAGAGAGAGGAGATCAGGGGGACAGACAGAGTAGACCTGTAGGAGAGGGGAGATTCAGGGGGACAGACGATTGACTCACAGGTTATGGGTTTCTTTCCAGACCGGTGCACAGTCAGCATGTCAATAACAGGTCTGTGAAGACACGTTACAGGAGTACCTAACAAAAAACACACATCACCATCACACTCTTAACAATGACAGTTTAGTCACGCCATTTAATAGAATATTAAAGACACAACCACGAGTGACGATTTAGATTCATGTACTATTATCGGTGCACACCTAGAATATTTAAAAACGGCACGTTGACTGTAGTAGCAGTTATAAACATAATCAAACCTTCCAAAAAGGAAAAGTGCTATGGAAACCCATAGCAGCCAATAACATTCTAGTTATCTTCTAGAACATGATAGCTAGAATCTGAGAGGTTTATACATTACACAATACATTTTTGATGGACAGAGTATTCATCGGTTGCCAAGTGTAGGTATTTACTTACCGTGTTTTACTTATATGCTCTGTTGTAATGCTGCCCTTCTCAAACAAACCAGGAGAGGGGGGGCTGAAAAATCATTCTCTGGTGGAAACCTCATCCAACCCCGAGGTAAAGGGGATCGCTCGGGACATGTAGCAAAGGTGGTCCCCAAGACCCATGTACATAAATATGGAATGTAAATAAATAATATTTATATGTTCTGTTAGTGACGTGTAAGACACATGTAAAAGAGACAGTTCAGATAGGCCAATAGTCACCCTTCCCACATATGTATGTATAATACTCACATTGATGCAGATTTGGTTGCCCAAAACATGTCTTGACAGTGCAATAGAAAGTCCACACTCTGAAAAATTCCAGTTTGGTTTTGCTGTTAGCCGACTCACATCGGTCTCTCCGTCACCATTTTTGTTTAAATAAAAACTGACCTTTTGCCAAATTTACATTGGTGACCGTGTGGTTATTTATTCAATTACAGTAATAGTCTGAACATGCAAAGGAGGTTTGGGTGCATTGAAAGGGAGATATCAACACTATGCAGTTTATTATTTTTTAAAATTGAATCGGAGAAAGCAAATGGCAAAGTTACAAAATCCTTCATTAAGACAGCTCGCTGCAGACTTTGGTGAAAATTGAGAAGGGATCATTAGAGAACAGACTGGAAATGAATGTTAATGCTATAAATAGTGATATAGACGCAAAACAGCTCAAAACTACATTATTTTAGCCATTTTTCACAATTTTTCATTAAATCCAGATCCAAAACCTTTTGTGGTTTTTTGCCAAAATCGGTAGCAAAGATGAAAACACGAACGTGGTCTAGAACCGATACTGATTTTGAAACCGAAACAAGAGAGTCAGCGCACATCTCTAATACTTACCAACCAAGTTGACATCTTGTTTTTCTTAACATTTAAACAAATAAAAATAAAATTTAAGAAGAGAGCATTCTGTATAAAGTATCTCCTGAAATTTAATATAGTCATGTCTACTGGCTACCTACCCTCTGCCATTAACACTTAGGGGTATATTTACTAATCCGTGGGTGTGAAAAAGTGGTGATGTTGCCTATAGCAACCAATCAGATTCTAGCTGTCATTTTGTAAAATGTACTAAATGACTAGAATCTAATTGGTTGCTATAGGCAACATCACCACTTTTTCAAACCCGCAGATGAGTCAATATAGCTCTTAGTCTTCCATGTATGCTCCTTAGTTGAATCTAACCATATTGAAATTAATTAATGTACTTTTCTTCATTCAATAAATGTTTCCAGAGTGATCTTTTTGAAGCGGTTGTCACGATACTCGTGAAGAAATGACATTTAAATAAACAATCTGAGTTACAAAATGGAGTCTGGGAACCATAATGTATCTATATGATTCAGTTTTTTTATGAACTAGGTTGTGGAAGAGATGACTGTTTGTGTTTCATGCTTCTTGGAATGTGCTTCTGCAAGGCCGTACTCTCTGGTACTAGTGATTAATTAGAAATATTGATAAGAGAATTAACGTCTAAGTAACAAAACCTCAGAGATCGAGCCTCATTTTAACATGTGGTCTGGGAGGCGCATTCTTTGAGTAGAGGTGCATGTAATTAATAGTTATCCAATCAGTGTAAATGCCAAAGTAAACGCTCCTCTGCATAAGGGTGTTACGATTATGTCTTATAAAACATGTGAAAATGTATTAACGTTACCTTCCCATACACACACCGGAGCCTACTTCAGAAAATGACTACAACAAAAGGCCCAGTGTGAAGAAAGGGGCCCAGTGTGATGAGGGGGCCCAGTGTGATGAGAGGAGCAGTGTGATGAGGGGGCACAGTGTGATGAGGGGAGCAGTGTGATGAGGGGGCACAGTGTGATGAGGGGAGCAGTGTGATGAGGGGGCACAGTGTGAGGAGGGGGCAGTGAGGAGGGGGCACAGTGTGATGAGGGGGCAGTGTGATGAGGGGGCACAGTGTGATGAGGGGAACAGTGTGATGAGGGGAGCAGTGTGATGAGGGGGCACAGTGTGATGAGGGGGCCCAGTGTGAGGAGGGGGCACAGTGTGAGGAGGGGGCACAGTGTGAGGAGGGGGCACAGTGTGATGAGGGGGCACAGTGTGATGAGAGGAGCAGTGTGATGAGGGGGCACAGTGTGATGAGGGGGCAGTGAGGAGGGGGCACAGTGTGAGGAGGGGGCACAGTGTAAGGAGGGGGCACAGTGTGATGAGGGGCACAGTGTGATGAGGGGAGCAGTGTGAGGAGGGGGCACAGTGTGAGGAGGGGGCACAGTGTGAGGAGGGGGCACAGTGTGATGAGGGGGCAGACATAGCTGATATTTGTTGTTCTTATTGTGATTTTATAGCTATATACAGGTATTCCTCACTTAACGACCGACCTATTTAGCGACCATTCGGACTTACGACCCGTTGTTACGTCCGGCTCTGCCGCTCAGCAATAGGGGAAATTAATGACATGTGCCCTTGCCCGTAGTACCCGCATAGTTTTTTTCTGAGCTGAAGAAGACAAGACGCACCTGATACCCTTGCAGTCTCCATCGTGCGGTAAGTTAGCTCTACAGTACTTGAAAGCACTTGGTTCTGAAGTAATACTGCAAGGACATTAACTAAACATAATATCTTTTTACTAAAGGGAGGAATATAAAACTGCATATGCACATGCTGATTTTTTATTGCCATGCATATGTATACAGTACTGTACTCACTTAGCGACCAATTCGCTTAACGACCTAGTCGTTGGAGCGGAACTAGGTTGTTAAGTGAGGATGCCTGTAGTATTTTTCTTAAAATAAAACAAAGTACAAACCGTCACCGACTTATATAATTATGATTGCATTCTATTCATCATTCAAACAGTGGCTCTAAGCCGAGTTACTCTATATATATCACCAATCTGGGTTTGGACTTTGAATGCTGTTTAATCATACCTGTGACCAGCATATTCCTTCCTTGAAGTACCAGACTTTTGCTGTCAGTTCCATCTTTCTCCTGAATACCAGATCCTGAGTCATCACCCGGACTGCTGTTCAACCATATCTGTGAACCGGAGAGTTACCGTGAAGCTGACCGTTGACCACTCACTACTTTAACCCTGGACTTGGGCACTATTGCTTGTTATCTGTATATTCAGCACAGTTTTTGAACAGTGATCATTGCTCGTTGAATATGTCTGTGTGAACCAGATTTCAGCTGTGACCTTGACTGCTTCATAAGTCGTCACCTTACGCCCGACTTTGGTTGCCGTTTATGCATCCTCCGTGTGTCAGGATTGTGCATAGTGCTGGGCTTACTATCTGCGTGTGAAACATTAGATAATACTGGAGCTATTGCTTCTCAGGTCTTCATTAACACAAGTTTTACTTCATCTACTGCTGACTGATTATTATTATTGGTGATTTTTATTTCATGCTGCTACACGATAAAATATATATTATCAGAGTTTGGCCTAATTTTACTTTGGTCAATAAGTTACGCCTGTTTCTACCAGAATCCATCTGCTTCTACTAGACGGTAGAATTGTTCTTCAGTCTTTTAGTTCAGCATTCTACATTATAAAGACTACTGGGTACATTCTCCTCGCTGCTGCTATACAAAGTAACAGTAGCCGCTGGGGCCTACCTCTCGCACTGAGCAATATCCCTGCCATCAATTTGTGACACCCATTATCTGCCTGAATGACTTTTGCTACAATGAGCTAGAAATAGACACCAGTGGTAAACGTATAAAGACGATAGCCAGAAGGAGAGGGACATAAGGCGGTACCAAGAAACTGAGAAAGGCAGGATCGTTAGGACTCTTAGCATTTTCAATTTATCTGATCATATTTTAACTAAAACTGAAGTGTCATTATTAAATAAAAGGGAGAGAATTAGGGACAACAGCGCTGCTCTGAAATAATATTATGTAAGGCTGCCAAAATGGGTCTGTAAGGGACGAATTCCAAATTTCCCCAAAGGTAAAATCAACAAACACTAACAAGGACCCAAGGCGCAAAAATGCATGAAGGATAGATGAAGCCAATCCAATATTGTCCAAAATAATTTCTAATAAAGATTTATTATGCAAATGCTAGCTGAGAGAAAGAAATAGCAGTCTGAATAAACCCAAATAAAGTAGCAATCATATAAAGATATGAAATATAATAGAAAAAATAACTAAAAAATGATAGCCAAAAAATATTAACTAAAAAATGGTCCATAAAGTAACTTATAAAAATCTAAACAGCCTCCAGTAGAAATATGGCATTTTTTCTGCATATTTCTACTGGAGGCTCTTTGGATTTTTATAATAATTTGATGATTTTATCAAATCTACTTTAATTTACATATCGATAAAAAATAATTTAATAATTATTATAATTTATAAAACCTTTATTAAACATGTAGATACCAACAGTTTACATTTTAAAAGCGATTACTTAGTGAAATAGAAGTCTAATATTTCTCTCTCACAATTCTGCTGTATACAAAGAAGTCTTAGTGATTTAGAGATTTGTGAATATGAAAACTCTCTCTATGCTCAAGGATTTAAAGATAGAGTCTATACAGAAATTTTGATTAACAATTACTATAAACTAGAGAACTTGATAGGGCCAAATTTTGGTGTATAAATATTAAAGAAAAAAAATGAAATTACATATAGTACAGATTTATGATGCAAATAAAGTTAAAAAAATGTTGGGGCATTTTTGGGTATGGACTCCTGTCAAAAAACAAGGAACCTGAAAGACATAATAGTTTCTAGTACGTTAAAATGTAGATATGTATGTAAATATGATCTATTTGGAAGACAAGTTGGCCTGCCAAACTAAGTAATTTATTTACTGGCATGCCCATGAGGTCTACAATGTGATGTTAAGGGTTCAGGAACATGTTAGAAATATAAAAATAAATGGATGTTAACCATTCAGTATTCCCATGCGTTTTCCTTTAGTACACAATTCAGATCCGAAATTTCTCTCCTTGAACATATACAATTAGATGTGAGGTGAAGACCTTGAAAAGAAACTCTCAGAAAATGAGATGTTTTGGATTTTTAACATGGGGACTCTTTTCCCAAAGGTCTAAATGAGGGGTATGATTTTATTTAGGTCCCATTTCTCTTTGTTTTTCCTCCTAGAATTATTCTTTTCTGATGCAGACATTATTTAGTATTTTTTAATACTCTTATTTTTATAAGCTGTAAATACACTCCAAATCCATTGCTCTCTGATTATCATTTTTTATATTAAATGCCATTTCTCATTCTCAAAAGTGAGAGGATTAAATATGACAGAATTACTGACTTATAAGAAGAGAGGAAAGGACCAAGTTAAGGAAAATAGTTTTTGTCCTGTTGATGCCACTTCGAATACAGCAAGTAACAAAATCAATAAAATTTTGGAGAAACATTGGCCGTTACTTAAATTAGATTCATTATTATCCTCTTTTTTCCTGCTAAACCCAATATTATTTGTAAAAGACAAAAGACATTGAAAATTCATTTAGCTCCTTCATATCTTAAAGATGTAATGAAGACTTAAAATGACTGGTTATTTTTTTTCACTTATTGGCTTGTAAAATAAGTACATAAAGAACATAAAACATTCACTAATTCAACTTATATTCATTTCTTTATGAATTTAATAATACCACTTATGTGGTTTATTTATTAGAATATGGTTGTGGCAAAACATATGTAGGAAAAACTAAAAGCGCTTTAAAAGGTGCCAATATTTGAACATACACAAAATATTCTACATAGGGTAGACAATCATATAAATATATAAATTGATCCGAAAGGGTAATTTGTCAGTATAATAACAGTAGATGAGAGAGGGTTTATATTCAATTTCATTTTAATTATTTTTTTTATAATTTTTAAATTTATTTTTATTTTCAATTTTATATTTTTGTTCTTTGTTTGGAATTGTAACATATTCACATAGTGAAACATTGCATGATAGAAGGGAAACACTGTCTTCGAATGACAGTAGAAACATCTGTGCGTTGAGCCAAAGAGAAATTTAGATCTTAATTACTGTTTAGTTATGTACCTGTAGAGATCTCTTACAGTCTCAATGTAAAGAAATGTCAGTTTGGTGTGTAGTATAATGGTTCGCTAAATGTTGATTAGGTAAGGTAATTAAAGGTATCAGTCTGAGTAAAGGCAGAGGAGTGTGGGCTATATTGAAATAAAAGAAAAGCATTGATTTTGAATGACAGTTGAAATATTTGTCCGTTGACCTTTAGAGAGATATAAGACACCAAGTACTGTCTAATGAATGTGCCTCTAGAGATTTCTTAGAAATCTCACTTTGGGGTTTAATCTAATTAACTCGCTGAATGCGGATGAGGATAACTGCGGTTAAAGATTTACATGTGAGTACCACTGCATTTTGTTTTACTTTTGTTGTAAAATCGTGAAAATGTATTCAATTAAATAAACAAACTTAGACGTCTAAGAATCCCTTTTGTTCTAAAAAAACCTCCTAATAACTAAATGTTAAATGATGAAGAATTCCATAAACAGCAGTTAAGATATTGTCTAAATATGGAATATTCATGGTTACAATGTAGAAATGCTCCATTATAGAAGTGACACTGCTGTAGTCTATCAAAATGTGACTTATGTAAAAGCCGATGGCACTGTGTGGCTAATGAACGAATGTATAAACACGTTAGAGAAATCAGACTGTCAGAATAGATGATGGTTGTTAAAGATTTACGGCAACGAGAAGAATGATAGGATTGTAAAAACAGGATTCCGATTGACTATGTAAAAATAGGGAAGCTGATACAGCGATGAATTCCTTTCGTTATAAACCATAAGTCATACTATGAAGAGCTTTACTTTTATGCATTTTATGACTTTTAGATAGTTTTAAATAGTGGTCAGGATACATAGTGCCTTACAAATGATTTACTAAAATGTGGGAATTGGAATAGTTTTTAAAAAATGGTTTGTTATATCAGTAATGTTATTATAATTATAGTCCAATGTTTTTTGTATGAAACAGCCAATTAAGTATAGTGAAACTTATTAATGCGATCGTTTGTACACATGTAGAAAAAATAAAATAAAAATGAAACTGCCATATAAAAATGTTTGTTTTACCATGGACTCACCTCTTACGAAACGGGAAGAGGGATGTGGACCATGGTCATTGTATGAAAATCTGTTTTATGTCGGACACTAAACTGAGATACCTGGAGGAAATTCAGTGTTATAGGCTTATGTCCTTTTGATATCTGGTATATGTGAAATTTACAATTTTTAATAAAATCTGCTTTTAATGATAATACACCATGAAAGTGCCCCCATCTGTTTGATAATTTAGATCTGGCTGTTCCCGTGGAGATCGGGTGTATGAAGGGAAGGACGCGTGGAACACAATCTGCTTGGTCTGAACATTATAAGTGTGGTGACAAAAGCGAAGAGTAAAGGACTATTTCAAGGAATTATATTGGGATACCCAAGAGTGCGCACTGTGTATTCGGTATGTTTCATACATACACACACAGGCCTATTTTTTTATTTATATTAATATAATCAACTGACTTTACAATATTTAGAGTATCACAGCACACGTTTCATATTCAATTGCTTTTGTCATGAGCAAATTTTTTTAAACTTTCATTTATATATATGAAAACATTTCCCACACTCAAAAAATGAAAATGGTTTCTCACTTGTGATTTCTCTGGTGCGCAACAAGAGAGGATTTCAGTGTAAAACATTTCCCACACTCAGAACATGTAAATGGTTTCTCACCTGTGTGAATTCTCTGATGTTCAACAAGAGTGGATTTCTGTGTAAAACATTTCCCACACTCAGAACATGTAAATGGTTTCTCACCTGTGTGAGTTCTCTGATGTGTAACAAGAGAAGATTTCTCTTTGAAACACTTCCCACACTCTGAACATGGAAACGGTTCCTCACCTGTGTGGATCCTCATATGTTTTAAAAGCATTTTTTTGTAAGCAAACCATTTCCCACACTCTGAGCATGGAAATGGTTTTTCACCTGTGTGAGTTCTCTGATGTTCAAAAAGATGTGATTTCCGTGTAAAACATTTTCCACACTCAGAACATGTAAACGGTTTCTCACCTGTGTGAATTCTCTGATGTTCAACAAGATATGTTTTCACTTTAAAACATTTCCCACACTCAGAACATGGAAACGGTTTCTCACCTTTGTGAGCTCTCTGATGTTCAACAAGAGAAGATTTCTCTGTAAAACATTTCCCACACTCAGAACATGTAAACGGTTCCTCACCTGTGTGGATCCTCATATGTTTTAAAAGCAATTTTTTGTAAGCAAACCATTTCCCACACTCTGAGCATGGAAATGGTTTTTCACCTGTGTGAGTTCTCTCATGTTCAACAACATGTGATTTCCGTGTAAAACATTTCCCACACTCAGAACATGGAAACGGTTTCTCACCCGTGTGAGTTCTCCGATGTTCCACAAGATGTGATTTCACTGTAAAACATTTCCCACACACAGAACATGGAAACGGTTTCTCACCCGTGTGAGTTCTCTGATGTTCAACAACATGTGATTTCCGTGAAAACAATTTTCCACATTCAGAACACGGATATGGTTTCACACTTGTCTGATGCATATCAAGAGATGACTTAACCCTAAAGAATTTTCCACCCTCAGGACAAAGAAATGTGCTATCTGTATGAGCTATATTATGTGTAACAATATCTCTGTTATCGGGAGAACATTCCTCATGATTAGAGGGATCAGGTGATTTATCTGCTATGTGGAGTATTGGATGTATATTTAGGGCAGTGGGGTTTCCTCCTGGAGAATCTTGTGTGATGTTCTCTTCTATTTCACAATCTGTATATAAAATTAATTTTCCCTCTGAGATATTCCTGTGTTTGCATCCATCTGCTGGAAATAAAATAAAGGTATGGAAATAGACATTTTATTTTACATTGATTACCATATTATAATGCGCAACATTTTCATACTATGACAAAGTTGAAATGTCCAGCTGTTTAATTTCAATTTGCAAAACAACTAGCACTTTATTATTAAATTACCAAGTCTAAGGCATAAAACCAACTACATTGATGTGCAAATTGCATTCAGGTTGAATAATTCCAGTCAAAACCCTAGAACAGTAAGATCTGTAAACCAGTGACATTGTCCCACTAGACACTGATCTCACACATCAGCACTGGAGCCTCAAAAGTAGACCAGACCTGGATATGGGTTTACACTACTCTTAGGTCTCACATCCTTGCACAGAGCAGAGGACAGCATCAGGACAGAGTAGGAGAATGGAGCAGGGCACAGATGGGTAACAGCACTAAGTAATGTATAAGGGTAAAGCAGGGTACAGAGTCAGATCAGCAGAATAAAGAGCAACTGTACAGAGCATCCAACACGTAGATTGTAGGGGAGCTATTGTGTAATGACGGGTGTGTGAGATGGAGGAGTTTGTGTGAAGTGTACGTTGTGATGGGGTGAATGTGATCTTAGAGGGAGGAGAATAATCTCATACTCTGCATTAGTATTACAGTGATAATATACAGCTGAGGATCAAATTTTCATGGTAATGTCACATGTGGTAGTACAGGGAGATGGTTATGGATACTGTCACAGGAGGTAGTGTACAGGAGGTTCATGGGTAATTTCATGGAGTCAGACTATGACGTCCCATGAGATACACCAGACAGTGCGAGGAGAAGACTGGTCAGATCTCTGGGCTGGTAGCACAGAATGATATGATGTGAGGAGGAGACTGGTCAGATCTCTGGGCTGGTAGCACACAATGATATGATGTGAGGAGGAGACTGGTCAGATCTCTGGGCTGGTAGCACACAGTGATATGATGTGAGGAGGAGACTGGTCAGATCTCTGGGCTGGTAGCACACAATGATATGATGTGAGGAGGAAACTGGTCAGATCTCTGGGCTGGTAGCACACAATGATATGATGTGAGGAGGAGACTGGTCAGATCTCTGGGCTGGTAGCACACAGTGATATGATGTGAGGAGGAGACTGGTCAGATCTCTGGGGTGGTAGCACACAGTGATATGATGTGAGGAGGAGACTGGTCAGATCTCTGGGCTGGTAGCACACAGTGATATGATGTGAGGAGGAGACTGGTCAGATCTCTGGGGTGGTAGCACACAGTGATATGATGTGAGGAGGAGACTGGTCAGATCTCTGTGCTGGTAGCACACAGTGATATGATGTGAGGAGGAGACTGGTCAGATCTCTGGGCTGGTAGCACACAGTAATATGATGTGAGGGGGAGACTGGTCAGATCTCTGGGCTGGTAGCACAGTGATATTATGTGAGGAGGAGACTGGTCAGATCTCTGGGCTGGTAGCACACAATCATATGATGTGAGGAGGAAAACAAGAGTCTAATAGGGGCTGATGGTTCCTGACTCTCCTACTGGAAAGATACATTTTCCTCATTAGTTTGCACTGACAGAGGAGGGTGTAGAATAAGAGATTGTTTTAGTGACTCAATAAGTTAAATATGTGACTCTTTTCTGTAATAAGTGTTTATTACTCACATGTGCTGATATCTGTAGGGATTTCCTCCTCCTTACACTGCTGATCACCCCTCACATACGTCTCTTCTTCTACCTTTGTAATTTCTACTTTAATATCAGTCAGGACGTCATCCTGAATAGCCCACAAAATAGTAAAACATATAATTAATATATGATCTAATAAAATGATATGAAACAGAAGAATATCAGTGTATAAGATCTACACAGCTTTTTCACAGATCATATAATGAAAAGTCAATTTGGGATTTGCGAGTCCCTAAAATCTACCTGATTCTCCTGTGGGATACTGGGAATTTTCTGTGTACAATCCTGTGAATAATGAGGATGGAGATATTTTTCTGGGGTTTTTCTGATACTGGATCCATCTGTAGGAAACACACAGTGACTGAGTACATTGTATATATAAGCAGAATATGTGACTCTTCTGTAATAAGTGTTTATTACTCACCTGTGCTGATATCTGTAGGGATTTCCTCCTCCTTACACTGCTGATCACCCCTCACATACGTCTCTTCCTCTCCCTCTGTAATTTCTACTTTAATATCAGTTAGTACAGCATCCTTAATAGCCAACATAAAAAAAATAATAAAAAAGTAAAATAATTTAATTATATCGGATTTAATAAATTCAGATGAAGAGTATCAGCGTATAAGATACACACAGGTTTTTTTTTGTAATGTATATATATATATTTTATTTTACAGGTCATATAATGAAATGTCCTCTAGTATTCTGGTATTTGGCGAGTCCATAAAGTGCCATCTACCTTATACTCCTGTTGGGTAATGGGATTTTCCTCTGTACTATCCTGTGAATAAAGAGGACGGAGATATCTCTCTGGGATATTTCTGTTACTGGATCCATCTGTAGAAAACACACAGTGACTGAGTACATTGCTTATATGTGATTATCAGATGACGTGTATCTAGGTGGCCCTCAAAACTGCTCCACTTTATAATAAATTAAACTCTCCTCTTACCCAGTGATGTGAGGATCCAGTGATTCTCCATCCTCATGTCCTCGTACAGATCCTTGGGTCCTTCTAAATTCTCCCACTCCTCCTCACACTTTATAGGAACCTGACAACACAATGACACAGTCATCATCCAGACACATCCCCTGGTGTTACTGTATAATGTCCCATTCCCAGCAGTCACCTCTCCAGTCACCAGCTGAATGATCTTGTTGGTCAGTTCCAGGATCTTCTGGTCATTGTTTCCTTCACGTATCAGTGAGTGAGGTTCAGGCACCGTGATGGGGCTCTGGGTCCTGCTCAATCCTCCTGACACACAGGGGCGGCTCCTGGGTATTACACACTCACCAGATCTCTTTATCACTACTGTGTAATCCTGTGTATGGAGAGAGACAACAATTTTATTTAGGGGCTATTAGTGGAAAATTAATAATGTTTTATTTTATAATTACAACCCATATCCTATATGTAACTGTTCCCCTATATACAGGAAAGTGGAGTGTATATAGCATTTACCTCTCCTACAGCTCCGGACACCTTCAGTGTGCCCACCTATCCGAGTCCTCTATCTACAGCCGGCCCCCACGAATCTATCGCCTGCTTGGATAAATCAGTGCAGACAGTAAGATGAGTTTGAAGTGGGGGCTTGTAGTACAGAGGACTCAGAATGGCCGACCTATGGAAGATAGTAGGTGAGGTAAGTGCTGTATACACTCTAGTAGACAGTGTATATAGGAAACAGTTACAGGTAGGGCAGGGGCTGTATGTGTAAGATAAAGCATTACATTGTCTATTTTGCACATTTAAAAAAACTGCAGGTAAATGGAAATCATCCCATAATTGTAAAACTTAGTTGCATCTAAAAAAATCAGCAAAAGCTGTAAATCATAAAGTATTAGTTAGTGATAGGAAAAAACAACAACACACTGTGACCAATACAATATATCCAACATCTGTGAAGATTGTGGGACTGATACTTCTATCTGAGACTGTCTACCTGCTGCTCATTTACAGCTGTTCAGGGGGAGACGACTGAGGCAGAGCAGAAAGTACCAGCGTGAGAATGGTCACCATCCTGTGAGCCAGAGAGGATCATGGGAAGAATAAACTATAATATAAAAATTACTGAAGAATGAAACATTCTTTGTGTATAGTGTGATATAACTTATATAAAGGTAAACGTTACGTAGGATATCAGTGTGTATATGTTGTAGATGTCCTCATGTAACAGATAACTCCCTGTGTAACACCTGTAAGGTGATATTACTGTACTCACAAACACAATATGAGCCAGATGCTATAAAAACTGTAATATAATTGTTTCTATAGAGGATCTCACAGAACCTAATGACCACAGATAATATTGTGGGCTACATCCTAATGCACACTCTCCAAGACAAAGTAATCTGGAAAGTGTCCTAGTATTTCTCATGTGGGTCTCTGTAACCAGGGCCATGGAGCCTCCATGAAACCAGAAACACAAGGGGTGGAGCCTCTCTCCCAGAATCCCTCACCTCTTCAGTCCTGTCCCCGTTTTATTTATAGCAGTAAGAATGACGTCACTGTGACATTCCCAGAATCCCTCACCTCTCCAGTCATGTCCCTGTTTTATTTATAGCAGTAAGAATGATGTCACTGTGACATTCCCAGAATCCCTCACCTCTCCAGTCAGCAGGTAGATGATCTCCAGGGTGATAGACTTCTTCCTCCGCCTCTAGCGCATCAGGATCCTAGTACCCCTCCCCACCCTCAATTGATGTCCCTTGGCACACTGACACTTGGGGCACAGCTGGTCTCAATCCAGAGAACGGTCTTCCTCCCCGTGGGCAATTTATTTGCATATGTCCCAGTTGTTGGCAAGTGTAGCACCTCCTAGGATCGGATACGGCTGGACAACGAGGTCTGGGCACAGTAGAGTGCGCAGCTGGGGTACGTGGAGGCATGGGGCGTGATATAGCTGGTGGTGCATCTCGATCGGGTGGGGTCCTTCGACTAGTTGCCCATTCACCTCCGCTAGGTCGCTTCCATTGGGGACGGTTTGCACGGAATTCATCGGCTAATGCTGCTGCTTTCTTTGGGGTAGTGGGATTTCTGTCCACCACCCACTCTCTAATTTCTGTAGCCATTTTATTCATTAGCTGATCCAATATAAAGATGTTTTTAATGTCTGTTAAGGTTGTGGCTTGCTTCCCTTCTAGTCCCCGATTACAGTTTATTTGCAATAAACTGCTAAATTCTGTATAAGAAGAGTCAATAGTTTTTGCCATGGTTCTGTACTTAGTGCGGTAGGATTCAGGGGTGACCGCATATCGAGCCAACAATACTTTCCGAATCTCCTTGTACTCTCTTCCTTGCTCTGGGCTAAGGGCATGGAATGCCTCTGCGCTCGGCCCATCAAACTACGTACCAAATATTTCGACCACTCCGCCACAGGTATATCATGCGTTTCCATCATGAACTCAAATAACTGACGGTGAGTGTCTATGTCAGTGGCTGATTCCACAAAGCGTGGTACATCGTGATATCCCAATCGCGGCGTCTGTCTTCCTTCCAATACTGAAACTGATGTCATTGCAGGTACCACAACCGGTCTACCCAGCGCTGCTCCCAATACTGCTGAACTCTCATGTGCGACAGCTCCCGGTCCAAGTACATCCAGCCAAATCTGGAGCTGTCCCGTGTTGGGGACGGTTATTGCAGCTGCCTGGGTTGTCAACTCCCCAGTTACATTACTGAGTTCCCCTGACGGGTCCTGAACCGCCTCCTCCTCTTCCTCCTCCTCAGCAGGGGTTTCTATGTCCCACTGAGCCAATTTTTCAATTAGGGACACTCTGGTATCCGTTGAGTTGATTTCAATTTTTCTTGCCTGACAAAGTTCCTGCAGAATTCCTTTCTTGGTGTTTCTGTAGGTTTGTGCTGCTGTCTCCATTCTGCTGTGCCTTTCCAATACCGTGCTTGTCTCTGAGTGATCCCACCGCTTGCCACCAAATGTGAAGATACGTGGTTCACAAATCACTCAGACACGGTATTAGAGGAAAAATGGAAGGAGAATTTATTCTGCAGAACAGGACTAAATACAGCGCGGCCCCTTAACGAGAGCAAGTCCAACAAGTGAGGAAGTCCGTTCACATAAATCCAGTGAGAGAGGTTCCACAGCACATCTCTGGCAGAGCATCACCTCTTGGACAAAAGTTAGTCACACCAGTGTCCAGCTCCCAGGGTATCCTCTGTTATCAACTCCTAACCCCACCTTGGGAACTGCCTACCCAGGGGAGTTGCAAAAGGTCTCGATTGGGGGGCTATTTACACTATCCAGCCCCCTTCCTTACCTCCCCAGGTGTCTTCCCTCAGGTGACCCCTGCTGGGTCCGGCTCCTGGCTGTCTGTAGAGCTCACTAGTGGACAATAGGGAGCAAACAGAAATAACAATGGTAGCTTAATTCACTCAACTTGCTTTACACACACAAAAATGCATAAGACTAAGTCCCTATGTAAAAAAATTCCTCTGCACCCATCCAACATGAGTCTCACAATGTTACATCACTGCTCAGAAGCTTCCTCAGAGTATGAGTCTCATTCAAAGACCTACACTTCAGGAGGGAAGACAGGACGACTTTACAGCTTAACTAGGGATCGGAGTTCACTGGAGAACGGGAGCTGCAGCCCCCTGTGACGGACATGTAAGTGCACCAACAACAAGGTTCCAAAACAAAGTGTATTAATTCACATTGTGACTAACCAGAGATAAATGGAAAACGCACATCAGAGACTTTTGTCCGTAATCTAAGTAAACTAACCCATGAACATTGTAGATACTTACACTGAACATAACATCATTCTTATGTACTGTGGCTGCACCATCTGTATAAGGAGCTTGGCCGTTATGTTATATAACTGATCATATACAGAAAACCTGATCACATTATAAAGATCTTATATTGTTGTTTACTCATCATTACAAACTGCCCGTTCTGTGATGCACAGGGGTATAACTTTGTCACCCCAAAGGGGCACACAACCTGTTGGTTTCATCCATTCGGCAGTGACCTGCAGATAATCCTAAGGCCACAAAGGCCCTATTTTCCATTAGAACCACAATACAAGCCAAGGGCCCGAGTCATTAAGGAACGTAAATGCAGATACATGCCGCATTTTGCATTGAATAGCACTAAGTGTGCCCAGAAACGGACTACTCGCCAGTGAACACAAGTACATCCAAATTATCGAACACAAAGGACACATTTGTCCTCCAACAATTTCATGGGCTGGAACGTGGAAGGGACAGGGCTTATGCACGTAGTCAGTGTACAGTAATGGCGAGCCAAGGCTGACCACACGCAGCAGCTTCCGATTCAACCTCTGGGCATCTCTAAGGTACGTGTTTTTCAGTCATATCATTTGCACCAGTTACAGGCCGGGTGTAAGTGCCGAGTGATAGTGACGGCTGTGTAAGCAGCTAGAACATGTGTCTGCAATCAAGAGAAACTGTAAAAATGTATTTTATGTACAGAAGACATTAATAACATCATGAAAAATTAATTTCATGGTGAAAGAAAGTTAAAAAGTTTTTTATTTTTTCCACCACGTACGTACATATGTCCGATTTACTTCAAAGTCTTCACCACCATACTGTGGCAACACAACAACAAATACCGAATATACACACCCAGAAACCTCACCAAGGCCCTAATCCTTCTCCTTAAATTGGAAATTGAAGCAGAGAAAGATCACCTACCTGAAGCAGCCCCCTCCCACAAGACCCCCAAAAGTACTCCACAACATCTGCCCAAGACGGAATAGGCCACTGTTCCCAACATCGACTATTATTATTATTATTCGCCTTTATTTATAAGACGCAACAAAAATTCTGCTGCGCCGTACAGATACAGACATAAGACCATACATGGTAGATACAGTACAGAACATTAAACAAATACTACCAGGACTAAAAACACTCCAAACATAACTTGCATAGTGAAGTAGGAGCAGAAGAATAGGTAGAGAAACAAGAGGGAAGAGGGCCCTGGTCATAAGAGCTTAAATACTAATGGGAGGGCAAACAGACAGGAGGCACAAATGGAGTCAGAGAAGGGGATCAAGCACAAGAGAGGGGGGGGTAAGGTCATCAATATGGATAGAAGATTAGGTGGATGGCTGGAAGGCTTTGAGGAAAAGATGAGTTTTGAGTGCTCGTTTGAAGGAGGCCACATTAGGGGACAGTCAGACAAAGCGAGGAAGCACGCTCCAATGAAGAGGGGCAGCCCGGGAGAAGTCTTGGATTCTGGAGTGGGATGAGGTGATCAGGGTGGAGGAGAGGCGACGGTCATTGGCCGACCTCAGGGAACGGAATGGAGTGTGAATGGAGAGGAGGTTAGAAATGTAAGGGGTAGTGGAGTGGGAGAGAGTGAGGAGTTTAAAATGGATTCTAAAGGGGAAGGGGGAGGCTACCTCTGCCTCTGGGACTTGACCAAGTGTAAAGTTTCTCTGTTTTCCAGAACCTCCTGGTACCAGAATCTAGGAAGTTTCCTTCTCCAAACTGCAGGCAGATGTGGCCTCCTGGAGACATTTCATAATCTCCTGGCTGGGCAGGATCACAGCGGTCAAAATTAGTATTAGCACTAAATGGTGATTCCCCTCTCCCTGCTAAACAATGTCCATAAAGCCCATCTTTATTTCATCTGGAACAATAGGCCCCAAGACAGTAGTCCTGAAGAAACCTATCACTAGAGGGAAAGGAGACTCCCAGATAAGAGAGTACTATCTGGCGTTGAACATTTCCCAAGCGGCTGCGTTATATATTCCCCCACAGGAGCATCCTCCTGGCTAGACACCGAATCCAGCTACCTAAACAGGTCTGACGTAACCTCTGTTGGTCTAAACAGAAAGCAAAGACCAAAGACTTCCGAACTACTCCCAACGATAAAATCCTGAACTAACCTCTGGCACTCATATTCGTTGAGACTGAACATCACCTCCCCCATGACTCGTATCTGGGGTAATTCTGCTTCCGGTTGGGGACATCTACGGCCAGGTTTACCAACTGCCTCCGAGCTGATCTTAAGTTTCCTACAGAAGTCTGTGGCTGTCCTTTGTTGACCACCAAGAGTCACCCTCTCACGTTCTAAACACATCTGAATACCTTCAAATACAACATTTCTTGTGCTCCCTACCTCCAGCCCACACTCTTTGGGACCACACTCCATTTGAATACATTTGTAGGCACCAGAACACATGTAAATATATGAGACTCTAAATGTGCGTTATTCCGCTTGACTCTGACCCACCTATGTAAAAGTATTACGAGGCTGAGTGGGAGAGGGACCCTGGTCCCCACAAGATGGGAAAACACTAGTGGCACTACAAATTACAGTATGAACTGGCGTCCCTGAGTTTGATGGCGCTTGTAGTTCAACAGCCACCAGCATGCAAAACACTCCTAGGCCATCAGTGCATGCTAGAAACTGTTAACTATCTCTGATGCCAGCCCATTCATTACCACCCTTCTATCCTATTCTTTCCCACCACAGCGCTGTTTGTCAATCCTACCTCCAATATCTCTCCCTCTTCATTGGACCAAGTAATAAGTCCCCTCCACACAGCAACCTATTATCTATCCTGCTTTCACTCACTATTATTCCTTTACACCTCTGTGTCTCTGCTGGATCTCTATTCTCTTTCCTATGCTGCCCTTTGGCCCGGTCCATTCTCCCATTCATCCAGCCCATGCATCACCACCAGGCTTCTGTCCAGTGCTAAATTCAGCGGTGTCTGCTATAAAGAAACTGAAATTACCATGCACCTGTTTATATTGTCTTGTGCAAGTTCCGTTATAGCAACTCTGGTGTAAATGTTCTTCAGATTGTGGTCCTCACACTGCCTGCTCCTACTGTGCACTTCCTGCTTTAACATAAAACCTTTTTCTGCAAATAAGAACAAGCAGAGCTAGAGATCATTGTGACAGGATGGACCGCCTATGCCACCCTGTCTGCTGTTGCTGGGAACCGGCTGGGCTTACTTTGCCACCGTTCCCTTTCGTGATCCCAAAAGCGCCCTCTTGCCGCAGTAGGAGGGGCTTATAATGCTGCCACCACTGAACTCCTTTATGGTGTTTAGAACCGTTCCTTCTGGGTAACTGTCACTGCTAGTGTACTCCTGTACTTGGGCTGGTAACTCCGGACCTCTTACTATGGATCAGGGTTGCTATGGATGGATCCTCCCTGGCCTATCACACTGACCAGAGCTGCAGGTAGCAGGCAGAGCGGTGGTACTGGAAAACTTGGGTCCAAGCCTCAGAATCAGCCGGAGAACGGATTACATTTTAGGGCATCTATAGGTGGTGTAACCTGGTGGGATCTATCGGTGGTGTAACCTGGTGGGATCTATAGGTGGTGGGGTGTTGTAGGTGTTTGCTACTTACTTCTTAATCCTTTAAAGTGACACAGTTGTCAGATGTTCCTCTTGTTTGGTTCCTTGTGTTCCTGTTCTTAGTTCGGTGGATGGTCCCGGTGGATAACTTTTGGTTTTCCTTCGAAGTGAAGTGGTTCCTTGGCGCACTTGTTCCGTGGATAAGTCCTAAAGTACTTTGTCCTGTTGAAGAACAGATGGGAGAAGAGTCACAGAATGTGGGTGGTGTTTTGGACTCCCCCCAAAAAAGATGAAAGTAGTGATCCTGCCTGTGAGAGCTGGAGGGCGACACGGACCTTAAGGATGTGGGCTACATATGTTATATAAGTATAATGCTAACAAATTGTGTCTGTTTGCTTGACTGTAGGAAAGACTCCAGGGAGGTAAATTAATTTTGCTGAGAGTTTAAGGGGGGTTTGAAAAGTGCAGATGTCGCCTATAGCAACCAATCAGACTATAGTTATTTACTACATTTTACAAAATGACAGCTAGAATCTGAGCGGTTGCTATAGGCAACATCTCCACTTTTCAAACCCGCCAGAAACTCACAGCTTGATACATTGTGTTACTACAATGAGACAGACTGGGAATGTGACAATGTCACATGGGCAGTAGACCCTACGTTGTACCTACCATGGAATGGGGTCTATACTGTGACAATTACACATAGATAGAACACAGTATAGTGGATGGTGCGAGGGGGACTGTGGATGGGCAGACATGGGTCACTGTGTCCTTCAGTAAGAACTGTGTGTGTATATGGAGGTGTTTATGGATGTGGATCTCATGGGAGGTGGTCTGAGGAATAACCACTGGGGGCTTTGCAGCAGGACCCAGTCAGACACTGGCTGTGGGGACTGATGGTGCTGACATGTAGGGTGGGAAGGGACATAAACTAATAGTCTATGTGATATGTATAAGGGGATGGATTCTGTATGAGGCCCTGATGGCCGGGAGGCTGCACATAAACATGGGGAACTATATTATTACCTCAGCCTTGTACAGGGCCCGGATGTTGTACAGACTGAGGGCGGCGCTCCAGGCTCTGACATGGCGGCTGAGGAGAATGTGGCTCCGCCCCCTGTGCAGTGTACGTTGTTATCAGGGGCGGAGATATATCTGTAAGACCAATAGTGTGTGGGAGACTACGGGAAAATGGCCGCCGCTCCCCTGCACTGAGGACAACAGTTATAAAAACTTACACTAGCAATTAAGTTATTACCAAATAGATGTAGAATGTTAGCACAGGGGGATGGTTATAGACCTGTAGGAGAATAACATTGAGCGTATGTATGTCCCCATGTCATCATCATCATCTGTAACATTGAACATAGGTGTATGTATGTATGTATGTATGTATGTATGTATGTATGTAATTCCTGTGTGTGTGTTCCCATTGCATGTATGTTATACATGAGTGTGTCCTGCATGTATGTTATTCCTGTGTGTTCTTCCTCTGTGTTTATGCATATTTGAAATTCCTGTGTGCATGTGTCAGGCATATATGTTATTCCTGTGTGTGTGTTGCATGCGTGTATGTTATTCCTATGTGTGTGTGTGTTACATGCATGTATGGTATTCCTGTGTGTGTGTGTTACATGCATGTATGTTATTCCTGTGTGTGTGTGTTACATGCGTGTATGTTATTCCTGTGTGTGTGTGTTGCATGCGTGTATGTTATTCCTGGGGGGTGTATCATGAGGGTGGGAGGTAGATAGACTGGAGATTACTATCTAACCTCCTAATTAGTAGATAGAAGGCCGTTGTCCTCTATTAATTACTACATAACATAAGGTCTAGACCAGGCCTGTCCAACCTGCGGCCCTCCAGGTGTTGTGAAACTACAAGTCCCAGCATGCCCTTCCAGCTATCAACTAGTGGTCTACTGGCAAAGCATGCTGGGGCTTGTAGTTTCACAAACACCTGGAGGGCCGCAGGTTGGACAGGCCTGGTCTAGAAGCTCAGTTGCACCTAAGTTAGATGATAGACTCTGTATCCTGTCTGTCCTAATAGGAGATCAGCGCAGATTGTTGTTGAGCCCCCTAATTGTTATTGCAAAACTATATAAAAGTCTGTAAATATTCATGGGATTTCCTAGCAGCAAAATAATGATATAGATCGAGCAACAAGGTGAACGCTGACGTGCGTTTCGCTAGTAGCTTTATGGAGGCCGTCTGTTAGATAGTAATCTTTTACACTCAATTTATATCATTTACTGTGTAATGACAGATCATATTCCATCACTGAAAATCCCTTAGTGCTTTAGCCCTACACTTGCCCGTCCCTTCCCTCCCCCGTTCAGCCTCTACGCATACAAGGCAGTAAGTGTAAGAAGGGCATCACCCTACATAGGAGCTTACGCTTATACTTTTCTCGTGCACATGCAAAGTACAGAAATTTTACACACTTTCATTTCAACTCCCCACGAATCCCTCAGTGTTTCCTATTTTATTATGTGACATGTCTGCTCTGTGATGTTTATAATGATTATTATATTTATTCCAAGACAGTTGCGCTGTGAGGAACCAGAGAATCTGTTACTAGAAGTCAACTGAAGGTGAAACCCGATCTGTGTAAATCACTGATTCCCTGAGGATGGACAAGGACAGGAGTGAGAGGATATTAAATCTCACCCTGGAGATCATCTACCTGCTGACTGGAGAGGTGAGGGATTCTGGGAATGTCACAGTGACATCATTCTTACTGCTATAAATAAAACAGGGACATGACTGGAGAGGTGAGGGATTCTGGGAATGTCACAGTGACATCATTCTTACTGCTATAAATAAAACGGGGACATGACTGGAGAGGTGAGAGGGATTTTGGGAATGTCACAGTGACATCATTCTTACTACTATAAATAAAACAGGGACATGACTGGAGAGGTGAGGGATTCTGGGAGTGTCACAGTGACATCATTCTTACTGCTATAAATAAAACAGGGACATGACTGGAGAGGTGAGGGATTCTGGGAATGTCACAGTGACATCATTCTTACTGCTATAAATAAAACAGGGACATGACTGGAGAGGTGAGAGGGATTCTGGGAGTGTCACAGTGACATCATTCTTACTGCTATAAATAAAACGGGGACATGACTGGAGAGGTGAGGGATTCTGGGAGTGTCACAGTGACATCATTCTTACTGCTATAAATAAAACAGGGACATGACTGGAGAGGTGAGGGATTCTGGGAATGTCACAGTGACATCATTCTTACTGCTATAAATAAAACAGGGACATGACTGGAGAGGTGAGAGGGATTCTGGGAGTGTCACAGTGACATCATTCTTACTGCTATAAATAAAACAGGGACATGACTGGAGAGGTGAGGGATTCTGGGAATGTCACAGTGACATCATTCTTACTGTTATAAATAAAACAGGGACATGACTGGAGAGGTGAGGGATTCTGGGAATGTCACAGTGACATCATTCTTACTGCTATAAATAAAACAGGGACATGACTGGAGAGGTGAGGGATTCTGGGAATGTCACAGTGACATCATTCTTACTGCTATAAATAAAACAGGGACATGACTGGAGAGGTGAGGGATTCTGGGAATGTCACAGTGACATCATTCTTACTGCTATAAATAAAACAGGGACATGATTGGAGAGGTGAGAGGGATTCTGGGAGTGTCACAGTGACATCATTCTTACTGCTATAAATAAAACAGGGACATGACTGGAGAGGTGAGGGATTCTGGGAATGTCACAGTGACATCATTCTTACTGCTATAAATAAAACAGGGACATGACTGGAGAGGTGAGGGATTCTGGGAATGTCACAGTGACACCATTCTTACTGCTATAAATAAAACAGGGACATGACTGGAGAGGTGAGGGATTCTGGGAATGTCACAGTGACATCATTCTTACTGCTATAAATAAAACAGGGACATGACTGGAGAGGTGAGGGATTCTGGGAATGTCACAGTGACATCATTCTTACTGCTATAAATAAAACAGGGACATGACTGGAGAGGTGAGAGGGATTCTGGGAGTGTCACAGTGACATCATTCTTACTGCTATAAATAAAACAGGGACATGACTGGAGAGGTGAGAGGGATTCTGGGAGTGTCACAGTGACATCAGTCTTACTGCTATAAATAAAACAGGGACATGACTGGAGAGGTGAGAGGAATTCTGGGAGTGTCACAGTGACATCATTCTTACTGCTATTAATAAAATAGGGACATGACTGGAGAGGTGAGGGATTCTGGGAATGTCACAGTGACGTCATTCTTACTGCTATAAATAAAACAGGGACATGACTGGAGAGGTGAGAGGGATTCTGGGAATGTCACAGTGACATCATTCTTACTGCTATAAATAAAACAGGGACATGACTGGAGAGGTGAGGGATTCTGGGAATGTCACAGTGACATCATTCTTACTGCTATAAATAAAACGGGGACATGACTGGAGAGGTGAGAGGGATTTTGGGAATGTCACAGTGACATCATTCTTACTACTATAAATAAAACAGGGACATGACTGGAGAGGTGAGGGATTCTGGGAGTGTCACAGTGACATCATTCTTACTGCTATAAATAAAACAGGGACATGACTGGAGAGGTGAGGGATTCTGGGAATGTCACAGTGACATCATTCTTACTGCTATAAATAAAACAGGGACATGACTGGAGAGGTGAGAGGGATTCTGGGAGTGTCACAGTGACATCATTCTTACTGCTATAAATAAAACGGGGACATGACTGGAGAGGTGAGGGATTCTGGGAGTGTCACAGTGACATCATTCTTACTGCTATAAATAAAACAGGGACATGACTGGAGAGGTGAGGGATTCTGGGAATGTCACAGTGACATCATTCTTACTGCTATAAATAAAACAGGGACATGACTGGAGAGGTGAGAGGGATTCTGGGAGTGTCACAGTGACATCATTCTTACTGCTATAAATAAAACAGGGACATGACTGGAGAGGTGAGGGATTCTGGGAATGTCACAGTGACATCATTCTTACTGCTATAAATAAAACAGGGACATGACTGGAGAGGTGAGGGATTCTGGGAATGTCACAGTGACATCATTCTTACTGCTATAAATAAAACAGGGACATGACTGGAGAGGTGAGGGATTCTGGGAATGTCACAGTGACATCATTCTTACTGCTATAAATAAAACAGGGACATGACTGGAGAGGTGAGGGATTCTGGGAATGTCACAGTGACATCATTCTTACTGCTATAAATAAAACAGGGACATGATTGGAGAGGTGAGAGGGATTCTGGGAGTGTCACAGTGACATCATTCTTACTGCTATAAATAAAACAGGGACATGACTGGAGAGGTGAGGGATTCTGGGAATGTCACAGTGACACCATTCTTACTGCTATAAATAAAACAGGGACATGACTGGAGAGGTGAGGGATTCTGGGAATGTCACAGTGACATCATTCTTACTGCTATAAATAAAACAGGGACATGACTGGAGAGGTGAGGGATTCTGGGAATGTCACAGTGACATCATTCTTACTGCTATAAATAAAACAGGGACATGACTGGAGAGGTGAGAGGGATTCTGGGAGTGTCACAGTGACATCATTCTTACTGCTATAAATAAAACAGGGACATGACTGGAGAGGTGAGAGGGATTCTGGGAGTGTCACAGTGACATCAGTCTTACTGCTATAAATAAAACAGGGACATGACTGGAGAGGTGAGAGGGATTCTGGGAGTGTCACAGTGACATCATTCTTACTGCTATTAATAAAATAGGGACATGACTGGAGAGGTGAGGGATTCTGGGAATGTCACAGTGACGTCATTCTTACTGCTATAAATAAAACAGGGACATGACTGGAGAGGTGAGAGGGATTCTGGGAATGTCACAGTGACATCATTCTTACTGCTATAAATAAAACAGGGACATGACTGGAGAGGTGAGGGATTCTGGGAATGTCACAGTGACATCATTCTTACTGCTATAAATAAAACAGGGACATGATTGGAGAGGTGAGGGATTCTGGGAATGTCACAGTGACATCATTCTTACTGCTATAAATAAAACAGGGACATGACTGGAGAGGTGAGAGGGATTCTGGGAGTGTCACAGTGACATCATTCTTACTGCTATAAATAAAACGGGGACATGACTGGAGAGGTGAGGGATTCTGGGAGTGTCACAGTGACATCATTCTTACTGCTATAAATAAAACAGGGACATGACTGGAGAGGTGAGGGATTCTGGGAATGTCACAGTGACATCATTCTTACTGCTATAAATAAAACAGGGACATGACTGGAGAGGTGAGAGGGATTCTGGGAGTGTCACAGTGACATCATTCTTACTGCTATAAATAAAACAGGGACATGACTGGAGAGGTGAGGGATTCTGGGAATGTCACAGTGACATCATTCTTACTGCTATAAATAAAACAGGGACATGACTGGAGAGGTGAGGGATTCTGGGAATGTCACAGTGACATCATTCTTACTGCTATAAATAAAACAGGGACATGACTGGAGAGGTGAGGGATTCTGGGAATGTCACAGTGACATCATTCTTACTGCTATAAATAAAACAGGGACATGACTGGAGAGGTGAGGGATTCTGGGAATGTCACAGTGACATCATTCTTACTGCTATAAATAAAACAGGGACATGATTGGAGAGGTGAGAGGGATTCTGGGAATGTCACAGTGACATCATTCTTACTGCTATAAATAAAACAGGGACATGATTGGAGAGGTGAGAGGGATTCTGGGAGTGTCACAGTGACATCATTCTTACTGCTATAAATAAAACAGGGACATGACTGGAGAGGTGAGGGATTCTGGGAATGTCACAGTGACATCATTCTTACTGCTATAAATAAAACAGGGACATGACTGGAGAGGTGAGGGATTCTGGGAATGTCACAGTGACACCATTCTTACTGCTATAAATAAAACAGGGACATGACTGGAGAGGTGAGGGATTCTGGGAATGTCACAGTGACATCATTCTTACTGCTATAAATAAAACAGGGACATGACTGGAGAGGTGAGGGATTCTGGGAATGTCACAGTGACATCATTCTTACTGCTATAAATAAAACAGGGACATGACTGGAGAGGTGAGAGGGATTCTGGGAGTGTCACAGTGACATCATTCTTACTGCTATAAATAAAACAGGGACATGACTGGAGAGGTGAGAGGGATTCTGGGAGTGTCACAGTGACATCAGTCTTACTGCTATAAATAAAACAGGGACATGACTGGAGAGGTGAGAGGGATTCTGGGAGTGTCACAGTGACATCATTCTTACTGCTATTAATAAAATAGGGACATGACTGGAGAGGTGAGGGATTCTGGGAATGTCACAGTGACGTCATTCTTACTGCTATAAATAAAACAGGGACATGACTGGAGAGGTGAGGGATTCTGGGAATGTCACAGTGACATCATTCTTACTGCTATAAATAAAACAGGGACATGACTGGAGAGGTGAGAGGGATTCTGGGAGTGTCACAGTGACATCATTCTTACTGCTATTAATAAAATAGGGACATGACTGGAGAGGTGAGGGATTCTGGGACTGTCACAGTGACATCATTCTTACTGCTATAAATAAAACAGGGACATGACTGGAGAGGTGAGGGATTCTGGGAATGTCACAGTGACGTCATTCTTACTGCTATAAATAAAACGGTGACATGATTAGAGAGGTGAGGGATTCTGGGAATGTCACAGTGACATCATTCTTACTGCTATAAATAAAACGGGGACATGACTGGAGAGGTGAGGGATTCTGGGAATGTGACAGTGACATCATTCTTACTGCTATAAATAAAACAGGGACATGACTGGAGAGGTGAGGGATTCTGGGAATGTCACAGTGACATCATTCTTACTGCTATAAATAAAACAGGGACATGACTGGAGAGGTGAGAGGGATTCTGGGAATGTCACAGTGACATCATTCTTACTGCTATAAATAAAACGGGGACATGACTGGAGAGGTGAGGGATTCTGGGAGTGTCACAGTGACATCATTCTTACTGCTATAAATAAAACAGGGACATGACTGGAGAGGTGAGAGGGATTCTGGGAATGTCACAGTGACATCATTCTTACTGCTATAAATAAAACGGGGACATGATTAGAGAGGTGAGGGATTCTGGGAATGTCACAGTGATATCATTCTTACTACTATAAATAAAACGGGGACATGACTGGAGAGGTGAGAGGGATTTTGGGAGTGTCACAGTGACATCATTCTTACTGCTATAAATAAAACAGGGACATGACTGGAGAGGTGAGGGATTCTGGGAGTGTCACAGTGACATCATTCTTACTGCTATAAATAAAACAGGGACATGACTGGAGAGGTGAGGGATTCTGGGAATGTCACAGTGACATCATTCTTACTGCTATAAATAAAACAGGGACATGACTGGAGAGGTGAGAGGGATTCTGGGAGTGTCACAGTGACATCATTCTTACTGCTATAAATAAAACAGGGACATGACTGGAGAGGTGAGGGATTCTGGGAATGTCACAGTGACATCATTCTTACTGCTATAAATAAAACAGGGACATGACTGGAGAGGTGAGGGATTCTGGGAATGTCACAGTGACATCATTCTTACTGCTATAAATAAAACAGGGACATGACTGGAGAGGTGAGGGATTCTGGGAATGTCACAGTGACATCATTCTTACTGCTATAAATAAAACAGGGACATGATTGGAGAGGTGAGAGGGATTCTGGGAGTGTCACAGTGACATCATTCTTACTGCTATAAATAAAACAGGGACATGACTGGAGAGGTGAGGGATTCTGGGAATGTCACAGTGACATCATTCTTACTGCTATAAATAAAACAGGGACATGACTGGAGAGGTGAGGGATTCTGGGAATGTCACAGTGACACCATTCTTACTGCTATAAATAAAACAGGGACATGACTGGAGAGGTGAGGGATTCTGGGAATGTAACAGTGACATCATTCTTACTGCTATAAATAAAACAGGGACATGACTGGAGAGGTGAGGGATTGTGGGAATGTCACAGTGACATCATTCTTACTGCTATAAATAAAACAGGGACATGACTGGAGAGGTGAGAGGGATTCTGGGAGTGTCACAGTGACATCATTCTTACTGCTATAAATAAAACAGGGACATGACTGGAGAGGTGAGAGGGATTCTGGGAGTGTCACAGTGACATCAGTCTTACTGCTATAAATAAAACAGGGACATGACTGGAGAGGTGAGAGGGATTCTGGGAGTGTCACAGTGACATCATTCTTACTGCTATTAATAAAATAGGGACATGACTGGAGAGGTGAGGAATTCTGGGAATGTCACAGTGACGTCATTCTTACTGCTATAAATAAAACGGTGACATGATTAGAGAGGTGAGGGATTCTGGGAATGTCACATTGACATCATTCTTACTGCTATAAATAAAACGGTGACATGATTAGAGAGGTGAGGGATTCTGGGAATGTCACAGTGACATCATTCTTACTGCTATAAATAAAACAGGGACATGACTGGAGAGGTGAGGGATTCTGGGAATGTCACAGTGACATCATTCTTACTGCTATAAATAAAACGGGGACATGACTGGAGAGGTGAGGGATTCTGGGAATGTCACAGTGACATCATTCTTACTGCTATAAATAAAACGGGGACATGACTGGAGAGGTGAGGGATTCTGGGAATGTCACAGTGACATCATTCTTACTGCTATAAATAAAACAGGGACATGACTGGAGAGGTGATGGATTCTGGGAATGTCACAGAGACATCATTCTTACTGCTATAAATAAAACAGGGACATGACTGGAGAGGTGAGGGATTCTGGGAATGTCACAGTGACACAATTCTTACTGCTATAAATAAAACGGACATGACTGGAGAGGTGAGGGATTCTGGGAATGTCACAGTGACATCATTCTTACTACTATAAATAAAACAGGGACATGACTGGAGGGGTGAGGGATTCTGGGAATGTCACAGTGACATCATTCTTACTACTATAAATAAAACAGGGACATGACTGGAGAGGTGAGGGATTCTGGGAATGTCACAGTGACATCATTCTTACTGCTATAAATAAAACAGGGACATGACTGGAGAGGTGAGGGATTCTGGGAATGTCACAGTGACATCATTCTTACTGCTAGAAATAAAACAGGGACATGACTGGAGAGGTGAGGGATTCTGGGAATGTCACAGTGACATCATTCTTACTGCTAGAAATAAAACAGGGACATGACTGGAGAGGTGAGGGATTCTGGGAATGTCACAGTGACATCATTCTTACTGCTATAAATAAAACGGGGACATGGCTGGAGAGGTGAGGGATTCTGGGAATGTCACAGTGACATCATTCTTACTGCTATAAATAAAACGGGGACATGGCTGGAGAGGTGAGGGATTCTGGGAATGTCACAGTGACATCATTCTTACTGCTATAAATAAAACAGGGACATGATTGGAGAGGTGAGGGATTCTGGGATTGTCACAGTGACATCATTCTTACTGCTATAAATAAAACAGGGACATGACTGGAGAGGTGAGAGGGATTCTGGGAGTGTCACAGTGACATCAGTCTTACTGCTATAAATAAAACAGGGACATGACTGGAGAGGTGAGAGGGATTCTGGGAGTGTCACAGTGACATCATTCTTACTGCTATAAATAAAACAGGGACATGACTGGAGAGGTGAGAGGGATTCTGGGAGTGTCACAGTGACATCATTCTTACTGCTATTAATAAAATAGGGACATGACTGGAGAGGTGAGGGATTCTGGGAATGTCACAGTGACGTCATTCTTACTGCTATAAATAAAACGGGGACATGACTGGAGAGGTGAGGGATTCTGGGAATGTCACAGTGACATCATTCTTACTGCTATAAATAAAACGGACATGACTGGAGAGGTGAGGGATTCTGGGAATGTCACAGTGACATCATTCTTACTGCTATAAATAAAACAGGGACATGACTGGAGAGGTGAGGGATTCTGGGAATGTCACAGTGACATCATTCTTACTGCTATAAATAAAACAGGGACATGACTGGAGAGGTGAGGGATTCTGGGAATGTCACAGTGACATCATTCTTACTGCTATAAATAAAACAGGGACATGACTGGAGAGGTGAGGGATTCTGGGAATGTCACAGTGACATCATTCTTACTGCTATAAATAAAACGGTGACATGATTAGAGAGGTGAGGGATTCTGGAAATGTCAGTGACATCATTCTTACTGCTATAAATAAAACAGGGACATGACTGGAGAGGTGAGGGATTCTGGGAATGTCACAGTGACATCATTCTTACTGCTATAAATAAAACAGGGACATGACTGGAGAGGTGAGGGATTCTGGGAATGTCACAGTGACATCATTCTTACTGCTATAAATAAAACGGGGACATGGCTGGAGAGGTGAGGGATTCTGGGAATGTCACAGTGACATCATTCTTACTGCTATAAATAAAACGGGGACATGGCTGGAGAGGTGAGGGATTCTGGGAATGTCACAGTGACATCATTCTTACTGCTATAAATAAAACAGGGACATGATCATGATTGGAGAGGTGAGGGATTCTGGGATTGTCACAGTGACATCATTCTTACTGCTATAAATAAAACAGGGACATGACTGGAGAGGTGAGGAATTCTGGGATAGAGGCCCCACCCCTTTTGTTTCTGGTTTCAGACCGAAGTCTGGAAGAAATACTAGGACACATTCCTAAATTACTTTGTATATCAGGACTTTCCAGTTGAAATATATGCATGTAATTTACTGTATCTTAGTTGCACATATGTTTCATTTTAGAATCAGCAGACATTTTATTAGTTTTTATTTATTTTTCCCCTTCACGGTGCCCTTTACTATGGGTTGTCTTCTGTTTTGTTTATCTAGAGACAGGTCAAACATAAATGCCCCTTCAGAGATGATATATATATAAAGATCGGGTCTGAATACCTGCGTCTTTTTCGAATGTAAGTTCTGGGGTTTTTTTGCGTTCTGCTCTCAATAAGGCCCAAAGTGTTGTAGTGACAACAGGATGTGTTTGTTTAAAGTTTATCCTTCCCATGAGCCTCTGCTCCCCAGGATGGTGTCCGTTCTCCATTTGGTGATTTCCGCTCTGCCTCAGTCTTCTCATCTGCCAGATGTAACTGTGGAGCACGTAGACAACAAAGTATCTGTCCCAAAATCTTCACACAAGTTGAGATATTTTGCATCATCTCTCGGTTGGACTACTGCAACCTCCTACCTCCTTCTCCTCACTGGCCTCCCCCACTCTCATCCCGCTCCTCTTTGTTCTATACTCAGTGCCGCTGCTCCACATCATTCTCCCCCCTCTACCAAGCCCTTCACTGGCTCCCCTTCCCCTACAGAATCCTTTTCAAGCTCCTCACCCTCACTTACAAGGCCCTCGTCAACTCCACTGCCCCCTACATCTCCAACCTCCTTCCATTCACTATCCTTCCTGCGCACTGCAATTGGCTAACGATCGTCACCTCTCCTCACTCACGTATATAAAGGCTTCTCCCGCGCTGTCCCCCACCATTGAAATGATCTCCCCCTGCGCTATATCCGGGCTCTGTACAAGGCTGAGGTAATATCTCCACTTTTCAAACCCGCCGAAACACTCTCAGCTTGATACATTTGGGCCTTGGTGTATGTTTAGTACCTGCAAAGGGAAACACCATTTATATTTGCTACAAATATATATATAAAGGATTTTGATGCTCCCCTGCAGTTCGTCTCTTTTGAATAGTTAAAGGTGCTAGATCTTGGAAAAATTTGTATCTGGGAGTCCTTCAATTCAATGAATGGGCTGTCATGGTCGGCCATCATGATTCTACGGATTCTGGGACGCATCCAGTCCATGTCACGGACTTACCTGATCCCCGCCGCTCCGTCCAGCCGCAATTCCGCATTCAGGACCATGTGACCGCACCCGGAGGCGGTCACATGACCACAACCCTAGAGGCGGGGATTTTGAATCCCCTTCAGTATAAAAACCTCACTCTGACACTCGCTGAGTGTCAGAGCAACACTTACCTGTTCCTGGCTCCTGCTCTTCGTGGATTGCAGTGTCTTCCAGTTTCCAGTGTCTCCTGTGTGCTGATCTCTGCCTGTTTGACTTCCCTGGCTCTCCTATCCCTGTGTACCGACCCGGCTTGCTGACCATTCTCCTATTCTTGTGACCCGTGTACCGAACCTGGCTTGTTGACTCTGAGTTGCCTTCTGATTCTGCCTGACTCCATTCCTGTGTACCGAACCGGCTTATTTGACTCCGCTACCACCGCTTCACTCCGCTGTACTACATCTTGAGGCGAACCTGGGGACCGCGACCTGCGACTCCTGGCAGCAAAGCCCACCCTGCCTTGCGGCGGTTCTTGGTGAACACCGGGGAGATCGTTAGACTCCGCACCTCAGGTAAGTCAGTGCTAATCAAGATTAGTAATATAGTATCCAGAATCTGTTACAGTCCAGTGATATTTTCTCCTGGTTCTCATGATCTTGAAAGGATCGTCTCTATTTCTTGCTGCGTTTAGTTAGAATTCGGATGCTCAGGGTGTGAGAGACAGGAACAGGAGGTGGGGATTTCATGATGGGTTGGAAGGAATTAGTAACTAATCCTCCATAATGTCATTCCCTCAGGTCACAGTATAACTAATCTGAAGCCATCCTGGGGCTGAGAGCAGGTAAGAATAAGAGCACTTCTCAGAACTTGGTGTTTGTAGTGCCGGCATCCTAAATGTAACGTCCTTTAACGTGACTCTGGTTGTTGGTGTTTGTAAACCGTTATACCTGCTGAGGTGTGAACCTTTTATATATATATATATATATATATATATATATATGTACAATACGTGGAATTAGAGAAGTGTATTGCTGTTGTCTAAGTGCCTAGATAATGTGGAAGCCTTGCTCTGAGGTGTCCTGGTCCTAGACTGTGGTCCTCCAGGCTTGCACCTACAGGGATAAACTGGCATGACGGCCTGTGTTGTGGTTATGCCATGTTAGGGACATGCCTAGAGATTTAGAAGAGATCTGCTGCTCCCAAGCAGACAGGTGTTGTGTGAAAGTCACTTATCGGTCTCATGAAGCTGGGTTAGAGAAACTGCTGAGAAACACTGACCAGGTCTCTCTGGCCTGGTAAAAATAAAAGGAGTAATTGATGGTCACTCGTGGCCTTCTGTAGAGTAGGACGTACCTTGCGACCACATGGCAGACTCCCCCCAAAAAGACTCATTTTACATAGTATGAGGAGCGTAAAGTATCTTGATGCTCTGTATACTTCATAAAATAAAGCTCTTTGTTTAGGGCAGTAATAGCTTTAGAGGACGGACTTTATGGTCATTTTGACCCCTAGGTATCTAATGCTCCTTTTTGCCAATTCAGAGGTTGTATATTTACTCTATGAGGGGCAAGCAATATTTGGGTTAAAGTACAAGGCTACTGACTTTTCTAGATTCACTGAGGGCCGGATATTATGCCGTACTCCTTGATTTTGTTAAGTAGTGGATGTAACGATTGAGCCAGATTTGATATGAAAGAATGCCGAAACTATAATTTTGCTGTTTCCTATACAGATGGTTTTAAATTGTTATCATTGTTGTAAGAGACATGGTAAAGGCTCAAGGGACAATCTCAATAAAAGAGGTGACAATGAGATCCCTGTCGTGTTCCCCTTTACATCTCCACCCTATCCCCCACAGTCTGGAGATTCTCACATTTTTTTGTCAATCATGTGCATGATTATCTTTGTTCTTTCATTTCTGCCACGTGGGTTAAGGGCATCACAATGAGTTTCTTGCTCTGTTCTGAAATATCATGGTCCCGTAGAGGAAGTTGGTTGTAACACAATCAGTACTTCCTAACCACAAGCTGATGTAGCTCAATCAGTGTTTTTGTTCCAGCAATCGGTGAGTTAGGCCACAAATCAAGATCCAGTAGCAGCCAAAACTCAAGTATTCTGTACTTAGAAAGTGCCAACAATTTCAGTTGCAGTGGGAGATATTTGCATCAGAGGGTGATGGAATCCAGTCCCCTCTCTAATCACCAGGCACACTTTTGGTGTGCACCAACCAGGAATTACCTTAGCTGGGCCAAGTCACTTCTGCAATGCTCAATTTCATTGACTCTTGGTGGTGCAGGCTGGAATGTTGGATTATACTGTTGGACACTCCCAAAGGTTTTTCATGCCCCTAACTTTCTTTAAATTAGACCAAGTTGTGGTATAGGTCTGATGTATTTTCAGGTCTGATGGGTTTTATTTTTTAACACACCAGCCAGGTCCGTCAGCAGCATGTATCTTGCATCAGTCGAGCATCTGCCACAGATACGTCTCTAGACTGGCTTAAGTGCTAGTGTTTCACATTTGGGTGTAGCCCGATCTGTTCCTGATTGATCTCCTTATATCTGACTCCTGTTTAAGTTTAAGCATCGTTGATTTTGGTTCTGCTAGCTCCTTGGTACTGTTGTGGATCTTCCGTCTTCTGACCTTGGCTTGCTCACCGTCCTCCTTTGTACTCTTTCCGTGGAGCCTCCAGCTATCATCTGATTATCCAGCCTCTACTACAGACAACATATAAGTAAGCCTTCAGCTCCTGTCCTTTATAGTCTGTGCCTCTGAGCATTTGCTATAGCTGCCACTTGTGCAGCATTCAAGTCCTATTACCTCCTGAGTATTTCCCAGTATCTAGCCATCATCTGTGTTATCAAGTTCCTGCTGTTTACTTAGTGCATTATCCGTTCCTATTTTGTCTACTACTTCTGCCATAAGATTGATTTTGTTGAACTCCGCATCTGTTATCTGTGGAGTCTATAGACTTGAGCTATCTATATTAACCGTTGTCTGCATCAGGTTATTATCTTTGTGATTCCTGCTTTAAATAAATAACTCAGTTGTGTTTTCAACAACTCTCCATGCTTTGAATACTGTGAACCCTAACAGACTTTAAGATTTACAGCTTTTGCTGAATTTTTGGATGTAAGCTTTACAATTATTGGATGATTTCCATGGAGTTTTTTTAAATGTGCAAAATAGACAATAAAGACTTATTTATAAATACATTCCTTGTCCTATCTGTAACTGTCTCCTATATACACTGTCTATTAGAGTGTATATAGCACTTACCTCACCTACTATCTGCCATAGGTCTGCCATTCTGAGTCCTCTGTCTACTACAAGCCCCCACTTCAAACTCATCTTACTGTCTGCACTGATTTATCCCAGCAGATGATAGATCCGTGGTGGTCGGCTGTAGATGGAGGACTCAGATAGGTGGGTACACTGAAGGTGTCCGGAGCTGCAGGAGAGGTAAATGCTATATACATTCTACTTTCCTGTATCTAGGAAACAATTATATATAGGATAAGGGTTGTATTTATAAAATAGAACATTACTGTTTATTTTGCAAATTTAAGCCTCAGAACAATTCTGATTATGTAGATCTTCATTAACCTTGATGTCCCTTTCCATACACAGGATTACACAGTAGTGATAAAGAGATCTGGTGAGTGTGTGACACCCAGGAGCCGCCCCTGTGTGTCAGGAGGATTGAGCAGAACCCAGAGCCCCATCACGGTGCCTGAACCTCACTCACTGATACATGAGGGAAACAATGACCAGAAGATCCTGGAACTGACCAACAAGATCATTCAGCTGGTGACTGGAGAGGTGACTGCTGGGAATGGGACATTATACAGTAACATTAGGAGATGTGTCTGGATGATGACTGTGTCATTGTGTTGTCTCAGGTTCCTATAAAGTGTGAGGAGAAGTGGGAGAATTTAGAAGAGCCCAAGGGTCTGTGCGAGGACGTGAGGATGGAGAATCACCGGATCCTCACATCACTGGGTAAGAGGAGACTTTAATTTATTGTAAATGAGAGAGCAGTTTTGAAGGCCACCTAGATACACATCTCATAATCCTATATAAACAATGTACTCAGTCACTGTGTGTCTCCTACAGATGGATCCAGTAACAGAAATACACCAGAAAGAGATCTCTGTCCTCATTATTCACAGGATTGTACACAGGAAAATTGCATTATCAAAGAGCAGCATCAGGTAGATGACATTTTTGGGTCTCAACCAATCCCAAAGTGACTTTTCATTCTATGATCTGGATAAAGCTTTGTGGCTCTTATACACTTATATCCTTCTGATCATATCAATTTATTAAATCAAATATTATTTATTAAGGTATTATTATTATTTTGGCGCTATTTAGGATGATGTCCTGACTGATATTAAAGTAGAAATTACAGAGGTAGAAGAAGAGACGTATGTGAGGGGTGATCAGCAGTGTAAGGAGGAGGAAATCCCTACAGATATCAGCACAGGTGAGTAATAAACACTTATTACAGTAAAGAGTCACATATTCTGCTTATTCAGTCACTAAAACAGTCATATATTTCTGCATCCTCCTCTGTCAGTACAAACTAATGAAGAAAAGGTATCTGCCCAATGGCACAGTCAGGCCCCTATTAGACTCCTCCTCACATCATGTTGCTACCCATAATCCTCTCTGTACACAATGACACATGGTAATGTGTCATTAACCATTATCTTTTGTGTGTAATAATCCAGGAATATTTTATCTTTGGCTGTATATTAACTTTCTAATAATTAATGCAGAATATGAGATTATTCCCCTCCTAAGATCACATACACCTCATCACAATGTAAACTTCACACAAACTCCACCTTCACACACAGAACTATAACCACACACCTGTCCTTGCATATATGCTCCCCCGATAAATAAACCCTCCCCACTAGGTAATATCGGTGTTATTTCATAATACCCCTAAACTACTATGGATCAGATATTACATGGTACTTGTTGGATCCATAAAGTGAAGGGCTCCCTCCATAGTAAATTGTAATATTATACATAATAATAATAATTAATAATATATTATTATTATTATGTTTTGGGTATCCGTAATGTAACTAATATAAATTCCCTGGATAAACAGTCCAAGTAATTTGTGACCATTGTTGACAAATATCACATCAAACAAAATCAAATAAATAAAGTATAACTTATATTATCATACCCGTAAAAATTATATAAAAGCGAAATAATTTAAGATTAAAATAAGTGAGTACGCAGTGGGCAGATGTCCCTATTATCTGGGAAATCCTAAAAATTCAGATCTAGTGTGTCGTAAATGTCATAGTATTGAAATGGATCGGACTAAAGTAAGTCTTAATACTGGTGTTCCAAATAGAATCATTTATACGTAATTCATCATTAATTATTATCAATGCAGTGACTCACTGAGCTTGTACTGCAGAAATTGTAGTGTAAATGTTTCCACCATTAATAATGCTCTCGGTGCTGCTTGTTTGCAGCGGTGTATCAATATTCTTAACAATTATGTTGGTATATATAATACATGGTGACCTTTTAAACACCTATTGTTAAGATCCCAACCTTGATACAATGAACATCATGATCACACTCTTAGTTAAAAAAGATGTCAGCTATTCCCAGTTTCTTTATCGGTTATCTGGCTTAATCACATACAAGCATTATTAATGTCAGAACATTTATGCTACAGGTTTTGCAGTACAGTATCTGCCCACTGTGTACTCACTTATTTGCATTTTAGAATATTTCGCTATTATATAATTTTTATGGGTGTGATAACTCAATGTATATTTATTTGATTTTGTCCAATGGTCACATAGTACTTGGATTGTCTTTCAGTTGAGGGAATCTATATTATTAGTTATATTACTGATACACAAACAAAGGGAAGTGCCCCTGTGATATAGTATTCTTACTCCCCCTCCAATCTACGTGCCTGGATGCTCTTCATCCATTTTGATCTTACTCTATACCCTGCTGTGCCCTTATACTTTGTGCTGTTACCCATCTATGCCCAGCTCTATTCTCTTAGTCTGTCCTGATGGTGTTCTCCGCACTGTGCAATGGTGAGACCTAAGAGTAGTGTAAACTCATATCCAGGACTTGCTGCTAATTTAACCCAAGTCTACTCTACTTTTGAGGCTTTGGGGTTCGTGTCTTTGGGCAGAGTCTAGTTGGACAATGTAATTGGCTAATGAGGCTTCCTGTCCTAGGATGCTGGCTGGATAGTGTGTCAAGTCTGCATTTCGGCTGGAGTTATCCAATCTGAATACAATCTGCTTGTCACTGTGGCTGGGTCTATGCAGTGTGCTTGGTAATGCACATTTATAATTCTAATGAATTGTTCGTAGTTTCCAAATAGAAATTAAACAGCTGGACCTTTCAACTCACTCATAGTATGAAACTGTTGGACATTCTAATCTCTTAATCAATGTATTATATTTCCAACAGATGGATGCAAACATGGGAATATCTCAGACGGAAAATTATTTTTATCTACAGATTGTGAAATAGAGGATAATAAAACCATAGAAGATTCTCCAGGAAGAAACCCCATTACCCTAAATATACATCCAATACTTCACAGAGCAGATAAATCATCTAATCCCTCTAATCACAATGAATGTTCTCCTGATAACATAGATATTATTACACATAATAAAGGTCATACAGATGATAAAATATTTCTATCTTCTAAGGGTGAGAAATGCTTAATGGTTAAATCATCTCATCATAAACATCAGAGAACTCACAGAAGTGTGAAACCATTTCCATGTTCTGAGTGTGAGAAAGGTTTTACACGTAAAGCAAATCTTCTTGAACATCAGAGAACTCACACAGGTGAGAAACCGTTTACATGTTCTGAGTGTGGGAAATGTTTTGCACAGCAATCAACTCTTGCTAAACATCACAAAAATCACACAGGTGAGAAACCATTTCAATGTTCTGAGTGTGGGAAATGTTTTACACAGGAAGCAAATCTTGTTGCACATCAGAAAACTCACACAGGTGAGAAACCGTTTACATGTTCTGACTGTGGAAAAAGTTTTGCACAGGAAGCAAATCTTGTTGAACATCAGAAAACTCACACAGGTGAGAAACCGTTTCCATGTTCTGAGTGTGGGAAAAGTTTTACACTTAAAGCAAATCTTGTTCAACATCAGAGAACTCACACAGGTGTGAAACCATTTCCATGTTCTGAGTGTGGGAAATGTTTTACACGTAAAGCAAATCTTGTTCAACATCAGAGAACTCACACAGGTGTGAAACCATTTCCATGTTCTGAGTGTGGGAAATATTTTACACAGCATTCAACTCTTGTTAGACATCAGAATATTCACACGCTAAAGCAATTTGATATGAAACAAGGCTGCTGCAAAACTGCAAATAATGTAAGCACAGTTGGCTTTATTCATTTTAATTAAAAAAAATAGGCACAAATATATATATATATAGGCGTCGTACCTCACAAAAGACAGTGCACTTTCACAGTGCAAATATGGACATGACATGTAATTATGTGGTCAGTACATAAATCGGGTAATAAAGTCTATAATTACCAACCAAGCTGACTTCTTGTTTCTCTTATGATGATTTAAACTAAAGGAGAAGATTGAAAAGAAAATGAGAGAAGGGAGCATCTGGTAAGGGGATATCCTGTATAAAGTATGGAGGGGACAGTGAGTGTGTTGGAGGGATGTTGGTTGGCAATATATGATCTATTATTTTACTATTCCCTATAATGGGCTGCTAACAGATTCCTATATTGTGTAATTTCTAGGAATTCCATATTGTCATGTATGTTGGTTACCTATCCTCTGCCAATATCGCTTAATCTGTCATTACTAATCCAGCCCTTAACCTTAGTTGCTTATTGTTCCCATATAGAAATGACGACATAATGGACATTTTCATTCAATAAATGTTTCAAGAGTGATCTCTTTGAAGCTGTTGTCACAAGTTGATACCAGGATTCAGTTACCGCCGGTAACCTCAGAATTGTGGACAGCACGGTGGCTAAGTGGTTAGCACTTCCGCCTCACAGCACTGGGCTCATAAGTTCAATTCCCGACCATGGCCTTATCTGTGTGGAGTTTGTATGTTCTCCCTGTATTTGCGTGGGTTTCCTCCGGGTGCTTCGGTTTCCTCCCACACTCCAAAAACACACTGGTAGGTTAATTGGCTGCTATCAAAAATTGTCCCTAGTCTCTGTCTGTCTGTCTGTCTGTCTGTGTGTGTGTGTGTGTGTGTGTGTGTGTGTGTATATATTAGGGAATTTAGACTTTAAGCTCCAATGGGGCAGGTAATGTGAATGAGTTCTCTGTACAGCGCGGCGGAATCAGTGGCACTATATAAATAAATGATGAATTGTTGGGGAGGCAGTTTTATCAACACTGGACCTCTATTAAATAATAGGAGGCAAGTTACTGGATATCTGTGTGGTGAGGGAATAAAAGTTCACACTGACACTGATTAGGAAAAAAACAGATTGATTCTATCTTACAGTGGTTCATTGAAACAGTTACAACTTATGCCCTAAATAACCATACATCCCTCTAACACTGGGGTACTATATGTATATGTGTGAGAGTGTGTATGTATAAATATGTATGTGTGTGTGTGTGTATATATATATATATATATATATATATATATATATATCTATAATATAAATGCCTAGTGGCGTGTGTTAGTCTGTCTGTGTGTGTGTGGAAAAAATAAAACCAAGCTGCAGCGCCACCTGCTGGGCGGAGTTATACACTGACCTACTAAATTCTTAGTGTGTGCGAAAAAAAAAAATTCAGAAAGGGCTGAAATTTGGTATACTAAGATGTTTTTAATTTGTTAATTTAATTTGTTAAGTGTGTCACGGGCACTAGGAGTCTTTTCCCAGGATATCACCAGATGTGGTCTTACCAGAGTAGTGTATACACACAGTGGTCCTCTGATAGTAGGGTGACTAGCGGAACAGGAGAATCAGCAGATGGTGAGAGGATGCTAAAGGAAAGTCTATGACTAGCAGCAACTGGTTATGGATTAGACAATATGAACACGAGGATCTTGATGGACGTGAAGACGTAAGGAAAGTCAGTGGTCTGCGTACAGCAAGTTGTACCACTGCTATAGTGAGAGGAGTTGTCCAGGAATAGATAGGAGGTAGTGAAGTCAGTGGTCTGCGTACAGCAAGTTGTACCACTGCTTGTAGTGATGGGACTGGTTCCAGGTGCAAGTAGGTAACGGGGAAGTCAGTGGTCTGCGTACAGCAAGTTGTACCACTGCTATAGGTGAGGATAGGCACTAGTGTAGATGAGTGGAACATAGAAGGTAACACGGAGAGCACAAGGAACTTGATCCCAAATGGTATATACAATACAATAGCAAATGACAAACGCTGCTTGAGAGATACAAAGTCACTACTGAGATCCAGGTCAAATGAGACAAAGTCAATAGCATCTATATCTTCTTAAGATAGAGGACTCCGTAGATGAGAAGAACACAGTCCAAGCGGATATGCAATAAACTAGTAAAGTCAATAGAAGGTAAGCATACCGCAATTCAGTTGAGCAGGCTGTCACGAGAGAAACACAGGGATAGCTGAGCGGCTGAACGCCGATACGAGTAGAGACCACAGGAGAGTAGTAGCAATAATCCGTGTCTGTCTAGCACACAGGCAGAGAACTTGACACGAGTGGAGCAATGATGATTCATGCAGAAATCAGCAGGTACTGAAGACACGATGAAACACAGGAGAGTTGAAGTGGTCTGGAAACCGGCAATGCTGTAGTCAGGAATCAGCTAGGACTGAAGACACGATGAAACACAGGAGAGTTGAAGCGGTCTGGAAACCGGCAATGCAATAGTCAGGAATCAGCTGGGACTGAAGACACGATGAAACACAGGAGAGTTGAGGCGGTCTGGAAACCGGCAATGCAATAGTCAGGAATCAGCTGGGACTGAAGACACGATGAAACACAGGAGAGTTGAAGCGGTCTGGAAACCGGCAATGCAATAGTCAGGAATCAGCTGGAACTGAAGACACGAGGAGAAACACAGGAACACCTTCAGAGACTCACAGGGAATGAGACTCCAAGATCAGGCAACGAGGTAATGACCACAGGTGCTTTAAATAGGGAGTGTTGCCTGATCAGCCAATTAACTAAAAGCAACAGGTCTGAAGGGTTCACAGAGGCTGCGCATGCGCAGACCATCAGGATGGCGGACGGCCACGGTTCCTAATAACAGGAGAAGAGGCACTCACGGTCCGGTGAGTGACAAAGTGTTTATAAAGATTTAAAAAAATATATAGATATATTTCTTGAAGGAGAAGTGACAGTTGGGAGTGGTTGGTGGTTGCCGGGGGTGACAGTGGGGAGTGGTTGGTGGTTGCCGGGGTGACAGTTGGGAGTGGTTGCCGGGGGTGACAGTGGGGAGTGGTTGGTGGTTGCCGGGGGTGACAGAGCGAGAGGAGTGTGATACTCAGGACCGCTGAGAGAGATCCCTGTGTCTGGATAGACATCTGGATAGATGTGGCGATGAAAATGAAGGATGAAGTGATGGAGAAGAATGATGAGGTGGTGACATGTGGACAAAACCACGTTAAAAAAGGGTGCTTACGTCGGGAAGTAACGCTCTTCCCCTGAGGAGGCCTGGGCTATGGCCCAAATGCATGACAAGAACCTTTTTAACACCTTAAGTAGCTTGATTTGACTAGAATGCATGAGTATCATGCACGGGTTAACTTGTATGTGAATATATATATATATATATATATATGTATGTGAATATATATATATATGTATGTGAATATATATATATATATATATATATATATATATATATATATATATATATATATGTGTGAATATATATATATATATATATATATATATATATATATATATATATATATATATATATATATATATATATATATATATGGGATCCAGTTACCTGTGGTAACCTCAGGATGTCGGGGAGGCGCTTTTAGGATCACAGGACCCCATTAAGGACAAAGTGGCAAGTTACTGGATATCTGTAAAGTTAAGGAATAAAAGCCAATACCAACACTGATGAGGAATAAAACAGATTGATTACAACCTACACAAAGGAGCATTGAATCAACCACAACTAATGCACTAAATAACCATACATCACACTAACATTGGGGTACTGTGTGTGTGTACTTGCATTCATATGCTTGTGGAGACATTGACCTGTTTACACACCAACACTGTGGGGACCTGAGTCGTAGGGGGACAAAAATTGAGGTCCCCACAAAGCTAATCAATGCAGGGAACCTTGCTGATATGCTCGGCATAAAAAACTGGCATGTCCCCGCGAGTCACATTACAAAGTGTACGTGTGACTAATGTGGAGGGGAGAAAGTGTGTGTGCATCCCACCGCTAGAGGCCAGTACACCGTCCAAATGTAAGGCAGGAAGAGGAAATTAATGCATCTTCCAGGCGCTTTATATACCAAGTGCAATCCAACTGCTGCTGAAGGTAAAGCGGGACAGTGAAGCATGACAGAGCCCACCGGTAGCGCCGACTATAGCCCTCAGAGCACTGGAGAGGAGTATGCCTCTGACACTTCGGAGGAGAGCGGTTCAGACACCAGCGGTGATGCCCCATTGCCCACTAGCGCAGCAGAGTGCAGGTATTCAGAGATGAGTTCTATGTACGACCATTCTCGACCTGCTAGCTATATTTTAAACACATAGGGTCGGAGAGACGACAGGGTGTCTGACCAAACGCTATCCAGAAACAGTGATGGCTCCAGAGCGTAATACAAAAAGAAGTACTGCCTGTACTGTGAGAAGCCCTCTTAAAAATTGCCTGGCCCATAGAGCATGTTCACCGAAATGAGACTGAAGTAGCCTGGACCCCGAAATTCCCCAAGCACTCGTAAGAAAGGTGCATGCAAATGGCACATCTTCGCAATAGGGGTAACTTTGCACACAATACTGAAGCAATGAGGGCAGGCCATAGCGTTCTGGTCCCGGGCAAACTTTCAGACAAAGAGATGGATGCTGAAGGCTTCATGCACTGTGTAGCCTGCCAGGGTTTGTTTGCAAGGAAATACCTGTGGCGACACATGAAGATGTAAGCTAAACCGAAGGGGCAACAAGCTCACACCTGGCAAGAACAGAGTCCAGTCAGTGTGCGCCTTTGCTCAACCCTTTTCCACCTGACATCAGTGATGGCTTTTGGAAGCTCTAGAGTGACATGACCCAGGATGAATTCGTACTCACAGTAAAAAATGACTGATGCATCATGGAGATGGGACAGCATCTGTTCAACCGGGTCGGATCAGATGTTGGCAGGCACGAGTACATCCGTCAGAAACTTAGAGAAATGGGCAGGCTACTACTACAGGCCCGAAGAGCTACCCCTTTGGAGAGTTTGGAAGACTTTACCGCCCCATCGAACTTTATGCACGTAGTAGACGCTGTGAAGCTGGTAGTTGGCTATGACGAGGAGACAGGTATATTTAAGACGCCCTCCCTGACACTCGAGGTCGGGCACGGCCTGCAAAAGATAGCGAGCATTGTGGAGTGCCGAGCCATGATGGAGGACTGCACTGCTGCCGTTGAAAACACAAAATTTCAGGAAGCTATATGAGGCGAGATGGAACGAATTGATCTTATCGGCTGCCTTGAAAACTCTTAAGGAGTCCAACTGGAAAATGCCAAAGCACTTACCTTTCACAAAAGATGAAAAACATGAACCTCAATGAGAAGCAGCAAGCCTACCGAAGTGGGCTATCCACCGAGCCTACGGTTAACCACTGGGCACTACTTGCAAAAGTCACCCTGGCACAAGTGATCTTGTTCAATCGAAGGGAAGGGGAAGTTTCAAAAATGTTGCTGACTACCTTCTCTTCAAAAGATACCTCGGATCTCCACGAATGTGTCCCTAGCGCTTTCCGAGGTTGAGAGGAAGCTCTGCCGGCACTTCACTTGCATTGAAATCCGAGGAAAACGAGGGAGAAAAGTCTTCATCCTGCTGACACCAGCCATGCAAGCTGCAATGGAACTTCTCACAGAAAAGCGTGACAAGTGTTGAGTGGATAGCCAAAATGTCTACATGCTCACCAGACCAGCTGCCTTATCACACTTCAGAGGCTCCGGTTGCATACGACTGTTTCCCCGATAGTGTGGGGCCAAGCATCCCCACACGCTGTCTTCCAAGAAGCTTCGAAAGCACATTGCACTCTCTCGAAGGTCCTCAACCTAAATGACACAGAACAGGATCAGTTGTCAGACTTCCTTGGGCATGACAACAGAGTGCACCGGTAGTGTTACTGCCTCCCAGAATGTACACTCCAACTCGCCAGAATCAGCAAACTGAGTGGCAGACTGGCCGAATTCAAAGGCAAGAATTTGGACGAGATGTACATTGATCCGCACGGTAAGTGGAAAATCTGGTGTCTGATGTATGCTTTAGACATTTACCTCGGTCATTTACATATCTGTTTCTTTTCAGAACTGGTCCAGCTACAGAGCGACATGTCGGATGATGAGCAATCCCCCATCACAGAGGGACAAGTGGCCAAGCGTTTAGTCGACCCTTCCACGTCAGAATAGAGGTGATGTATGGACCTGGCAACACGGGACCAGTGCTCAGCCATGGCTTCCACAGGTAGGTGTAGCACATAGTTTTGCTAGGCAGAAGAACTTTGCCTTCTCTGTATTTTGCGGAGCCATAATGGATCACACTACTTCCTTTCAGTTTGCAAAGAAGTGTGGAGGAAAGCCTGGGACAGAGAGGAGGTCCAGGCTGTGGAGAAACAACTGATGAGGTTTATACAGACATGCTAAATTTCCAGAAAGCGTGCCTCATGGTTGAACCATCCATACTGAAAGTTCGGTGTAAGCGGGCATACGGATGTCCTCCGACAACCAGGATACACAAAACTTTCCCTACCATTGTTATTATTTATTCATTTATGTATACTGGAATGTGGATGTCCTCAGACAGTCAAAATACATGAGCTCTTTCCCCATTTTGCAGTCAGTGTCAGTACTTTATGCAAAGTCATAGTGCAAATCTCATGTGGTAACTCTGGTGACAAACCGCTCCTACATATACCCCTAGGATTGTTCTGTCAACAGTGCATTAGGAAAGGGGTGTCCCTATACGCCATGTCCCAGACATGGGTCCTAACGATGCAATAAAAACAAGTGTGTGTGTGTGTGTATGTATCTATCGTCTACTAGATCTCCAGATAAGACCCTCCTGATGGTCAAAAAGCTGAATAAACAGAGCTGTCTAACCCTGTCTATCGACCCTTCCACCCTTACTGGTACAGTTTTAGTTGCCCTGTCCCCTGTTTACAAGTTGGGAGCCTGAGTCCACGCAGTTTCCTTTGTAATGTAGAGTATCAAGACTGTCTTGTCCAACTTCACAGTTATCTGAGTTATTGGGAGTTAATAATTAAGCCATCTTGTAGTTTCTCCTATGGACGTAACAGGACACCATCGTCCCTGTGTAAACCCGTTGGCCGACAGTAGTCAATCTCTTGTTCCTCGTTTGTTTTTTGTTTGATTTTAGGGTTATGTGCATACACAATATGCTGCCTTCTATACCGGATTAGGAACATGCTTCACCCATCCACATATGCTACAGTAATGCTGGACATGACCATTGGATAAGTTGCACCTTACTGTATACAAGTCAAGGGAACTCCTTAAAAGAGGCACTAGAGGCTTATGAAATTGTTATCCCAAAAGAGGGTAAAAAGTAATTAACTATGATTACTACTATCATTCCATTTCACTGCTAAACACGGATGTCAAAATCTACATGAAAATCCCAACTGAGCGCTTGAAAGCAGTGTTACCCCAGTTCACAGCTCAGTACTAAATCCACACCCAAAATTAGTGAGAGATCGGGAGTAGAATGATTCATCAATGGATCAAATAGCTAAGAGGAAGACTGTTTAATAGATACATCTCTCCCTGATGTTAGAATACAGTATAATAATCACAGGATTAACTGTTGGACATTGTATTGTGTGTTGCTGTCAAAGTAATTAATGACATCCTGGTAAAAGATAACACAGTGGTGGAAATAGTACTTTATATATTTAACTCTATAATCGGTCTGACCTGACACATTTAACTCAATGTATAATTAAATATGAACATACAAAAAGAAAAAAGACAGCACTATACGGGGTGTTCAAATAAGGATCAAAATAGAAGAAATCTTTAAGTTCAGACTCACTGTAAAGAAGTCAATTATCCTCCACATAAATTTTCATTGACGATATAAATACTTAATTTGGTAATTCAGTATCTTCCAACCGATAACCTGTATGATGTGGATGTTTAAATCCTCATTATGTACATCAGCATGTCGTGGAAAAAAAAAACAAAAAAAAAACAAATCATGGTGCAGTATTAATGAACCCAATACATATGTGACAGATATATCCAATATATATTTGAGGATGAAATTACCATAGTGTTATGGAATTTATTCTCCACAAGAAATGGAAAAAAAACAGAGGTATGTAAAATCCAGAACACACAGCTTTACTACCAGTAGTGCAATCTATTATGAAGACTATTAAACATCAAAAACACATAAAAATCTATTACATACATCTCTGTTAATAAAAAACTAATCCTGTATGGAGAAACTTAAATGAGAACAATAAAAACATAAACCACAGAGTGTATACACAACGGTCTCAATAGATGGAAACTGCAACCTCATGATAGTCCTTAATATAAAAGATTCAATTCCTCTGCTGAACATATAGGGCAGGACTAATATATGCGACAGGGTTTGAAATGAAAATGTATACAAGTAGCCATCGTCTATAATTCATACAAGGGAAAATAAGAAAGATTTGAAAAAAGCACAACTATATCTGATAAATTAGCCTACATCTAATAAAACGCTGTGTTTATTATCAAGCAGCCGATCCTACACACATAATATCCATATTACAACATGTATTGCACTGAAATATATCTAAAACATGCATTACAAAAACCATTTGATTTCAAAATCATTATTTAACCCCCTCGGGGACATAGTGTCAATTAAAAAAATATATTTAATTTCTAATATGGATATTATATGTATAGGGTCGGCTGCTTGATAATATACACAGCGTTTTATTAGATGTAGGCTAATTTATCAGATACAGTTGTGCTTTTTTCAAATCTTTCTTATTGTATGAATTATAGACGATGGCTACTTGTATACATTTTCATTTCAAACCCTGTCGTGTATATTAGTCCTGCCCCATATGTTCAGAGTAATTGAATCTTTTATATTAAGGAGTTTGCAGCTTCCATCTATTGAGACCGCTGTGTATACACTCTGTGGTTTATATGTTTTTATTGTTCTCATTCAGGTTTCTCCATACAGGATTAGTTTTTATCAACAGAGATGTAAATAATAGATTTTTATATGTTTTTGATGTTTAATAGTCTTTGTAATAGATTGCACCTGATCTCCGCTGATTGATGTCTGGGATTGGCTGAGGGGTATTTAAACATTCACGTTTGAGAACTTCACTCCACACCTTGATAAAGATTTTTTAATTGAAACGCGTTGGTAGTGGAGAGCAGACTTCGGGACTAGTAGTCACTTACCGCACACACATACTGGAACACAGAAGCCTGCGTCCTGAAGCGTCCTGAAACGTCCATCGAGTGGGGATCAGAGTGTTTCAATGATCTGCTGTTTCTCTATCTTGTTGCAGTAAGGATCCATCTATACCCGAGTTCGGGCTGTTGAAGATTTCATGTTTTTATTTGATACCCAGTAACCGTACTGGTAATAAAGCTGTGTGTTCTGGAGTTTACATACCTCCGTTTTTTCTTCCATTTCTTGTTGAGAATAAATTCCATAACACTACGGTAATTTCATCCTCCAATATATATTGTATATATCTGTCACATAGTTATTGGGTTCATTAATACTGCACCATGATTTGTTTTCTCTTTTTTCCACGACATGCTGATGTACATAATGAGGATTTAAACATACAGGTTATCGGTTGGAAGATACTGAATTACCAAACTGAATAAATATGTACGTACTCTTTGCAGAAAGAGGTACTTTGCAACAAAAAAATTAAAGATCAATGCAGTGGAGGGAGTTCCCATTATTCTTGATACAAACGATCAGTATAGTTTGGATATTTTAGAAACATTATGGGAGGAAAATAGGATAGAAGGCACAGTGGATATGCCTATTTTTGATATCAACAACAGCTCGGATGGTACTCAGAAAGAAGTCCCAAGTTCTATTTTCAAACGTAGTTCTAATTTTTATCCCCTAAGTCACAAGAGTCCAGCAATCACAATCTTTTAAAACAAAACCCTACATGACTTCATGTCAATATGTAATGGGACAAATAAAAGTAGGAGGAGGAATTTTAATCAGAAAGAGGATGCCCCAGTAGGCTATCCGAGATGCCATTTTAATTTACATTGGAAAGAGAAACAGACACTTAAGGAATTACAAAAAGACACCTCCATAGTAATAAGATCTGCGGACAAAGGGGGCGGAGTGGTTATTATGGACCGGAATCAATATATTCAGGAAGCTCTTAGACAATTAGGAGATCCACTCTCCTACCTACCGCTACAAAAAGACCCTACATTAAATTTTCAGATGGAACTAAAGACATTGTTAACCACAGCATTGAGTAACAATGTGATATCTAAGGAGGAATATCGATTCTTATATATGGAACATCCAGTAATTCCTATTTACTACCATCTTCCCAAACTCCATAAGTCCCTGATCTCCCCCCCAGGACGCCCCATTAAATCGGGGATTGGTTCACTCACGTCAAACCTTTCATCCTTTGTAGATTATTATTTGCAGAAGCTTATTCCTGGTTTATCTTCATATATCAAGGATACTATTCATTTTTTAAACATTGTGAACCAACTAGAGTGGAAGCCAAATTATGGCTTCTTGACACTTGACGTACAAGCGTTATACACGAATATACCCCATGAAGGAGGAGTAGAGGCTGTGAGAAAAATGCTGGAAAGTGACATTGATCTAACCATAGCCAAACGTGAATTTATTTTGTATTCAATTAGATTTATTTTAAGTCATAATTATTTTTTATTTGAAAATCGGTTTTATTTACAGATTTTAGGCACGGCGATGGGGACCAGGTTCGCGCCGAGCTTTGCCAACCTATATATGGGACTGGTAGAGGAAGAATTGATATGGGGCGGCCGGTTCGGCGCGAGCCTGGTCCTATACGGCCGATATATTGACGATTTGTTTTTTGTTTGGAAGGGTGATGCAGAATCAGCATTGAACTTTGTAGAATTTTTGAATAATACATTTAATTTGAAGTTCACTCACACTTTTGACAAGAATACAGTTAATTTTCTAGATGTCACAGTAACAGCATGTGACAACAGCGTCGTTACTTCTAACTACAATAAGCCTACTGATGTATGTAATTACTTACATTATGGAAGTGGACATCATCGCCCATGGATTAACAACATACCTAGGGGACAATTAGGCAGACTTAGAAGGAATTGTTCTGAAGATCAAGATTTCTTAACCCAATCGAATATAATGCTGGATAACTTCAGCAAAAGGGGATATCCTGAGAATTTACTCAGTGAAGCTGCTCAATGTACTTCTACCCTTAATAGGGACGAGCTTTTAAAACCGACATATGTTTGTAAAAAGAAGAGAAAAGAATTTGACAACAGTAATCCAGCTTTTATTTCGGTATATAATGCTAAATCCAAACAGATCCATAATGTTGTTAAAAGAAATTTTAATATTTTGAAAGAGGATAATATACTAAAGAATTTCTTAGAAGATAAGCCTAAAGTGATCTTCAAGAAAAATTTAGATCTAAAAAGAATATTGGCTCCAAGTATGCTGAAACAAGAACAAGTAGAAAAAAGTGACACTTGGCTTCCCGATAAACCCAAGGGATGTTACAAATGCGGTAAAATGCGGGTACATTTTGAATAAAGTCAACAAAGTAAGATCTAACTCATGTGGAACGGAATATCCGATTAAACAATTTATTAATTGCGATACTCCCTATACTGTATATATGCTAGAGTGCAGTTGTAAGTTTCAGTATGTGGGTCGTACTATTAGACCCTTAAAAGCAAGGTTCCGTGAGCATAGGCGGAACATTTTGAATGGTCTTTCCACCCATAGTGTTTCAAGACATTATTCTGAAGTTCACGGAAAAAATCCAGAATGTCTCAGGTGTCACGGGCACTAGGAGTCTTTACCCAGGGATCACCAGGTGATAGGCTTACCAGAGCAGTATAGGTGGTAATATGGTACTCTGGTAGCAGGGTGATCACGGAACAGGAAATAGCAGATGATGAGATGCTCAGGAAAGTCTATGACTAGCAGCACTGGCAATATGGAAGTAGTAATACACGAGGAACTGTATGGACAAAGGACACGTGAAGGTAGTCAGTGGTCTGCGGTAGCAAGTTGTACCACTGCTATAGTGAGGAGGAATGTCCAACAGAAACGAGGAGGTGATGAGAGTCAGCGGTCTGCGGATAGCAAGTTGTACCGCTGTCTGAGTGAAGGAATGGAATCCAAGTGGAGGTATCCGGGGAGTCAGTGGTCTGCGTTAGCAAGTTGTACCACTGCTATGTGAGAGGATACTGGAACGGGTGAAACTGTAAACAGGAGTCAGTGGTCTGCCACTAGCAAGTTGTACCACTGAATATATATGTGAGGAGGTGCACGGGGAGAGACTGCAACACAATATATACACGGGCACCTTGACTTTGATCCACAGTAATATGCACAATATAAATGTATAAATGACTGAACAACACTGCCAATGTAGAAAGTCTCTTGAAGTAATCCAGCATGAGATAACACAGTCAATGATGGCAATAGAATCAGCAGATAGTACACTCCAGAGGAGAACCAACACAGTCAATGATGGCAATAGACTCAGCGGATAGTACACTCCAGAGGAGAACCAACACAGTCCAGCAAGGTATGCAATACACAGCACAGTCAATGGGAAGTATGCATACCGTGGTTCAGGAGAAGGCAGTCAGACAGGAGTGCAGAGATACCTGAAGGGCAGGAGGCCGACAGGATCCAAAGTCCCTGGATGGGTGAAGCGGTGGTCTAGCAAGTGCAGCGCACAGGTAGGTAGACCAGCAGGGAACACAGGAAGGCGTGGAGAGCGGATCAGTAGTAGATGGATGAGTAGCGCTGAGAAGTAACAGCAGCGGGTCTCTGCGGGAACACGGAGGTAGCCAATAGCAACCAGTAGGTGCAGTAACGATGGGACACCGGAGCAGAGTTGAACTGGAACAGTTGGTCACGGAGAGTAGCGGGTAGCAATAGTGGCAGCAGACTCAAGGAAACACGGGAGAGTTGACAAGGGCTGAAGACTGAAGCGCACAGAGGCAGCGGATAGGAATCAGCCAAACAGTCACGATGAAACACAGACGGGTTGCAGGTTGAAGACTGTAGTGCACGGAGGCAGCGGATAGGAATCAGCTAGCAGTCACGATGATGAAACCCAGACGAGTTGCAGGTTGAAGACTGTAGTGCACGGAGGCAGCGGATAGGAATCAGCCAAACAGTCACGATGATGAAACACAGACGAGTTGCAGGTTGAAGTCTGTAGTGCACGGAGGCAGCGGATAGGAATCAGCTGGCAGTCACAATCATGAACAGGTGAGTGGATGTGAATGAAAGACTGTAGTGCACGGAGGCAGCGGATAGGCATCAGCTAACAGTCCCAATGATGCATGGTAGAGTTGAAGTGCTTAGAAGACTGTAGTGCACGGAGGCAGCGGATAGGAATCAGCTCAACAGTCACGATGAAACACAGTAGATGGTAGAAGTGGTATGGGAACCACAGTAGTAGAAGTGGTTTGGAAACCACAGCGGTAGAAGTGGTTTGGAAACCACAGGAATCAGCTGGGCTGAATAAACGAGGAAACACAGGAACACCTTCAGAGACTCATGGGGAATGAGACTCCAAGATCAGGCAACGTGGTGTTGACCACAGGTGCTTAATATAGGGAGGTTGCCTGATCTGCCAATTAGTTAAAGGAACATACACTGGAGGTATGGAAAGGGCTGCGCATGCGCAGTCCCTCAGGATGGAGGACGGCCACGGTTCCTAAATGTCCGGGAAGAAGCACTCACAGTCCGGTGAGTGACATCAGGATTGTTGGCCTTGAACATGTATCTCTTACTGTGAGAAGAGGAGACCGATATAAGAAAATCTGTCTATGTGAATCATCTTGGATATTTAAATTGGGGACTCTTTGTCCAAATGGGCTGAATGAGGCATTAGATTTCTATGATATGGACTAGAATATTTAACAACAGTGGTCCACATGGGAGGATATTTCTGGAATAGTGGTTTTAGACATTTTTAGACATATGTCTTATATGAAATGTTAAGTAGTCCAACTTTAGAGGATAAGAAATCCATTGTTTCAGGTTATTACAGCAAAGTATCTGGGAGTGTATATATAATACAATCCAATTGAGGATTGGAGAGATTTATCTACGAGTAAGAATTTTTTAAAAAACATATATGGTATATAAATAAAAGAGATTGGGAGAATTATATAGTGGATGAAAATAAGATATGGGCGATATGTGATATGAGAATATTAAGTCCATGTCCTTTTGGTTTTAGAGTCTATGGATCTTTGAGAATGAGAATATGATTAGAATTAGGAATATGGACTCGTACGAATTCCCCTTTACTATCTCGGAATGTTGTGCTGTTATGCGGTTAGTTTATCACTTTGTATGCACTGATAGAGATAGGATATATATCAATATGATTACGAGGCCTATACACAATGAAACAGGATTGGGAGAACTGTTTCATAAAATGGGAATTTATATGACATGTTTTATTATGATAAATTCTATGTGATGCAATTATGCTCTTTGAATAAGAACTGAGAAGATTGGAATTTGCCCTTTGTGTGTTTTTTATGATATGAGGAACTCTCTTTACATATATGGATAATGTGACAATATGAAGGAATGAATAAAATAACATCATGATACCTGCCCATAATGAGACAGGACTTGAAAAAATGGAAATTTATATGACATGTTTTATTATGATAAATTCTATGTGATGCCATCATGCTCTCTAAGTAGGAGCTGAGAAGATTGGAATTTGCCCCCTGTGTGTTTTTTATGATATGAGGAACTCTCTTTACATATATGGATTACGTAATAATATGAAGGAACGAATAAAACAACATTGCTTTAGAAATGATGAGTTCCACTATTATGAAATAAGAATAACAAATGAAGAAATAAATATTTATAGAACATCAGATTGAAATTCCACTCCTTGCAGCTCCTTGAAAGTGCTTTGTAGGGGTGGATACAAATGTTTCAATTCTTCATAAGTAGCTATTTGACCGCCTGGAATTTGTGGAACATACTAACTAACTGATAAATAAGTATTCCATAAAGCTGTCCTGGTAACGGACTGCGGAGGGAAGATAAAGAGAAGAGTGCACTTTAAATGTAAATTATGGGGATAACCACACCCCCATGTTCCTTAAATAGGAGCTGAGAATATCGGAGCATTACTTTGAAAAAGTCCCGCTTGGAACGGGACGAAACGCGTCAGAAAGCGAAGGATTTCCCTTCAGGTTTCTTCATTATACACAGCGCTGTGTGGAGAGAAATAACACTTTGACAAATATATGCTCCGACGATTTAATCGGTATTGTATTCAAGCAGAACAAAAATACATCACATCAGTTCCTGTATGCTTGAATTGGATATTGCACTCCTTCTAGTAGAAACATCACCGGATATTCAGGTGATTTAACAACTTTGCACGGGTGGAATCACGCTTCCCTGCACCTATAAACGAGGGCTATAGGATGCGGTAAGAACCACTTTATTACTGACTTATTTTCTCCAATACTATGAGATTCCATATATGTGTAGAAAGGAGGACATTGTGAAGTACACTTACCGGATAGATATGGAACAAGTCTAACCCTGTATCCTTGGATTTTTTCATTTTATTCCACTAAAGATCATTTGTTCGTTGTGGATACACACAAAGTTTTTTATTCCATTCTAAACACATCTTTTTATATATTTTTTATTTTTATTTTTTTCTTATTTCTAAGACAGGAATCTTTTAGGAATTGAGATCTCCATATATATATATTTTTTGAATCATGCATGTATTCACATTTTTAAGGTTTACGATAGACAGCAGTCTCATCAGATGAAAGAGGAGACATAGAATGTTTTCATCAGCTGTTTATACCAGTTTCCTTTTCACTATTTGTGAGACACCTAAAGGCTGCATTATACAGATACGTTCAGCCTAAATATAATTACCATAGACCGTTGTCTACATTTTGTATATTAAGCTCCCCAATTGGGAGTTGTGTCATTTACTGTAGGAATTTATATTCCAATAAATTTGTGCATTTTACTCAAGCGTGCATTTTATAGAGAGTAATTGTATATGGGCAGAAGGTTTATTCCCAGCGCTGGACATTTTTGCTGTGTTTTTTTTATTGTATTACACGGCTCGATGAACCGTGGTCTAAGCTGCAGGGCTAACCAGAGAACATTCTCTTAACGAGAGTTATCTGCCGACTACAAGCGCTGAGGTTGTTCCCTAGGTAACTGTATGTGTACTGAATTACCAAACGAAATATTTATATCTTCAATTAAAATTTATGTGGAGGATAATTGACTTCTTAACAGTGAGACTGAACTTAAAGATTTATTTCTACTTTGATCCTTATTTGAACACCCCGTATAGCTCTGTCTTTTTTCTTTTCGTATGTTGTTTATATTTGGTTAAAAAGTTTTTTGGGGGGTGAGGTCTGCAGGTAAGAATGGTTGTTTCACGTGTTTTGTGCACCTGGTAATATTTCAGTATTTTTTTTGAGTTGTAGCAATGTATAATTAGTCTGGCATAGAGGCAGACATAGTGTGATCTGTTAAGCACAAGCTAATATAATCTATCCTGAATATAGTGTCTGAGGTCATAACTGATAGTTGCTGTGATAATGATTGATACATGACACTAGTCATGTTACATGGAATCCTGTGGTCTGCTGAGGCAGATACTAAATTATTGTTGCTGAGTAACCTTCAGATAGTGTGTTACAATTAGGAAAAAACACAGCAATAAGACAATACTGGGTAATACATACAGAGAGGTAAGAGGGCCCTGCTCTCAAGCTTATGATCTATAGGACAATGGGAGTTTGATACATGAGTGTAAGTGCTACATATTGCATATTGGTCCAGCCAGACTGCAAAGGTATCAAGTCTTTAGTGGGCTCTATGATCCAGTCACACAGCAATGTTGGTCAGGGGATCAGAAGGTTGTTGTCTTGTGTGAACTGTGTAAAGGGTGGTAATAGGGAGAGAGGTGAAGAGGGTGGTTGAGGAATTTGATAAGCTTGCCTAAAGAGGTGAGTTTTCAGAGAACGCTTGAAGACGGGAGGAAAGTCTTACTGTGCGAGGAAGGGAATTCAACGAAGTGGGTGCAGCCCGAAAATAGTCCTGTAACCGGGAACGGGAGCAGGCAATGAGCGTGGAAGAGAGACGCAGATCTTGAGCAGAACGGAGGTGTCGAGTTTGGGATTTATTTTAATACAAGTGAGATGTATGTTGGTGGGACCATCCTGAAGGTAGGCAAGGACCTGTGAAATAATTGCTGCAGTGGGGTTGAATTTAGAGCCGCACCATATGGTAAACGTCTTCCAAATTCTGTAATAGAGAGAGTTCTCGCTTATAAATGTGTGTTGATTAGTTGCTCCAAGACTCCCTTATCCCGGAGCAGATCCTGCTCAAGCTCCATGCCATTAAATCCAGCCAATCAGGATTTGGATGAAACACTGGACCTTGGTGCAGGAGATCTGGTTAAAAGAGGCAGACGACATGGTTGCTCCCTGAGCATCTCCCAGGTTACAAAAAAACATGGACGGTGTGGTCAAAATGGAAGGACCGCGATCACTTCTGTCTTCACATTTTTGAGTATGCGACTGATGAGTGGAAATGGAGGGAAGACATAACCCAGACGAAATGTCAATGGAACTGTCAGAGCATATATTCCATCTGTCCACATGTCAAGATAAGGTACCTTGGTATCTTTGCTTGTTGCCATGTCACTTGGAGGAAGCCTAAATTTTCTTATTAGTAGTCAAAAACACTTCTCACACCCCTGGATGAATCTTTACTGAGGTTATCAGCTTCTATATTCTGCTTGCCTGCTACATGAAGTGCTGAGGTACTTCTCTCTGCCCAAGTCATGATTTCTGCTACTTCCACCATTATGGTTCTGCTTTTGGTAACTTCCTGATGGTCTTCTTGCCCGAGATTATTCTGAGATGAAAGTGCTGAAGTGCCTTCAACACTGCAATCATTTACGTGAACTGTTTTCTCACCACATTCCCAGGGGGTGATCTTTGATGGAGAAAAAAATTCCCAACAATTGAAGTCCCTCCGTTGAGGATATTTGATAAGACTGTAGTGGATGCGCTAGGGACTGGATCTTGATACTTTTCTCTGCATGGTGTTTATCTGAACCCACAGAAACGTATTTGTTTTGATGGGATGAGATGACTTTGTACTGTACATAATCCAGCCATACCTCCGCAGAAAGGCCATCACCTGGGCTCTACTGTAGGTGACAATGTGCTGTGAATTACCCACCACAAGTGGTGGTGAAAGGGCCATATCATGACTCCATACTTTCTTAATTATGCCACTAAAGTAACTGGCATCTTGGTAAAAGCTCTCAGACATGTCCCCAGTCTGAAATGCAGAAAGGTGAACTGAAATTGCTGGCCCTAGACATGAGGAATTTCAGCAGTGATATGAAAATAGGCAACCTGGAGGGTTATGGATGTGAGACAATCCCCTTCGCTAATGGCTGTGCTGGTTTTCTGACAAAATACAGTCTGGAATACAAATAGAAATTGTATGAACCTTTCTTAAGGTTTGCAGACTGTTTTGTACAACTACCAACTATATTGTGGTTGATGGAGTTCTGAATTGAACAAAGAAGATCCCTCTGGGAATATGATGAAACTATCTTGTATACATTACTCCAATGTTATTGTGATCTCTGTGTATTAGTCGTGACTGTTTCTATGAACCTGTGTGTAAATTATAATCAACCGGTTTTACTCCATATCTGTGTCGGCTTTTATTCCCGAACATCATATATATCCAGTTACTACCCTCCTAGTACTTCATAGCAGTCCAGTGATATACTAAAGGTGTCTTGCCAAGAAATCTGCCGTTAGAGGCAACTGGGTCCCGGTATCCTCCTCCAACTGGGTCCCGGTATCCTCCTCCAACTGGGTCCCGGTATCCTCCTCCAACTGGGTCCCGGTATCCTCCTCCAACTGGATCCCGGTATCCTCCTCCAACTGGGTCCCGGTATCCTCCTCCAACTGGGTCACGGTATCCTCCTCCAACTGGGTCCCGGTATCCTCCTCGGTATCATGAAAACAGCTTCAAAGATATTACTCTTGAAACATTTACTGAATGAAGCATTCCATTATTTCAATATGGGAACGATAAGCAACTACAATTAGGAAAAGGATTATTAAAGTTAATGAAAGACTAGTTATTAATGGTAAAGGGTAGGTAGTTGGCATACATACAATTTGGGATTCAGGGAAAAAACACAATACAGGAAGTAATTAGCGGATCCCTGTAGGTAACCGTAAAATAATAGATTATACATTGATAACCAACACCAAGCGCACAGAACCCCCCCCCCCCCCCACCACCACCCATCCTCACACAACCACACTCCCCTCCATACTTCATACAGGATATTCCCTTATCACATGACCCTTCCTATTTTCCTCTGATTTAAATAATATAAAAAAAAACAAGTAGTCAACTTTGTAGATAATTAGACTTTATTACCCGATTTGGGTACTGACCACATGACATATTCATATATTCAGAGTACTATTATTACATCTACTTACTATATAAAGACTGAAAAGTACAGATACAAAATAAAATCACACTGAACTTAAAACTTATTCCACTGTGCAAACTACAGAACATGAGGCATAATTCTCAAGATACAGTCGACAAAATGTCTTGACTGTGTTTTAAGCTGTCCATGTTTGAACCATACTGCATTTACTACTACTCAGCTGTAGTACACGGTATAATCATCGAACATTACTGTGATATATACAGCGGGTGAAGTAAGTATTGAACACAACAACATTTTTCTCAGTAAATATATATTTAATGGGGCTATTGTAATGAAATTTACACCAAATGTCAGCAACAACCCTTGCAAAGGAATCAAACCATAGATGTCCATAAATTAAGTTTTGTGTAATAATGTGAAGTGACAGAGGGAAAAAGTATTGAACACGCTTCCTGAAATTTATTTAATACTTTATACAAAAGCAGTTGTTGGTAATGACAGCTTCAAGACGCCTCCTGTATGGAGAAATGAGTCGCATACATTGCTCAGGTCTGATTTTGCTCCATTCTTCAACGCAAATAGTCTTCAAGTCTTGACGGTTCCGTGGGCTTCTTCTATGAACTCTGATCTTTAGTTCTTTCCATAGATTTTCAATTGGGTTCAAGTCAGGTAATTGACTGGGCCATTCTATCAGCTTTACTTTCTTTCTCTGAAACCAGTTGAGAGTGTCCTTGGCTGTGTATTTGGGATCATTGTCTTGCTGAGATGTCCACCCTCGTTTCATCTTCAGCATCCTGGTAGATGGCAGCAGATTTTTATCAAGAATGTCTCTGTACATTTTTCCATTCATCCTTCAAATATATGCAGTATACCAGTACCGTGTGCAGATAAACAGCCCCGCACCATGATGTTCCCATCTCCAAACTTCACTGTTGGTATGGTGTTTTTGGGGTGATGTGCGGTGCCATTTCTCCTCCAAACACGGTGTGTATTATGGCATCCAAAGAGTTGAAATTTGCTCTCATCTGACCACACTCTCCCACTATTTCGCAGGCTTGTCCAAAAGTTGTGCAGCAAACTTTAAACGAGCTTCAACATGTTTTTTTCTTCCCCAAAGGAGTCTTGCCTGGTGAGCGTGCATACAGGCCATGGCGGTTGAGTGCGTTACTTATTGTTTTCTTAGAAACAATTGTACCTGCTAATTCCAGGTCTTTCTGAAGCTCTCCACAAGTGGTCCTTGGTTCTTGGACAACTCTTCTGACAATTTTTTTCACTCCTCTGTCAGAAATCTTGCGAGGTGCACCTGATCGTGGCCGGTTTATGGTGAAATGATGTTGTTTCCACTTCCGGATTATGGCCCCAACAGTGCTCACTGGAACATTCAGCAGTTTAGAGATCCTTCTGTAACCAATGCCATCAGTATGTTTTGTAACAATAAGGTACCGAAGGTCTTGAGAGAGCTCTTTGCTTTTAACTATAAAGCGTTTCCCACCGTCAGAACACAGAGAGATTTTATCATCTGTATGACCTATATTATGTGTAACAATACCCATGTTATCTGGGGAACATTCCTCGTTATTAGAAGGGTCTGATGATTTATCTGCACTGTGAAGTATCGGATGTGTTTTTAGGTCAATGGAGTTTTCTGCAGGAGAATCGTGTGCGATGTTATCTTCGATTTCAAAATTTGTAGATAAAATGAGTTGTCCCTCCGAGATATGCCTGCGTTTGCATCCGTCTGCTGGAAATAAAATAAATGTATGGAAATTGACTCCATGGAGAAGCAGATTATAATGTCCAAGATTTTTAAACTATGAGTGATTTGAAATGTACAGCTGTTTAAATTCGATTTGCAAACTACAAAACACTTCATAACAATTATACAACATTCATTAAAGAGCACAGTCCATAGACCCAGCCACTGCGGCCGATATGCAGATTTCATGGCCGCAATGCACAAGTCCTGACTTTGGCGAGTAACATTTCCCAAGCATACACACTGCCTAGCCAATACACAAACGTTCCCAGGCGAAGTAGGTAAATGTGCTAAGTGGGTAAATAGGTTGTAACTTGTATTAATGTGTGTGAGAACTATGAAAGCAATATAATTGCAAATGGTCAAAAATCAATGTATTAAAAACAATAGAACAGTAAACGGATATCTCCTTGCACTGAAACACACACAGATCATAATTAAACAGTAAAACTCAGTCCAATTCGCTGGGCTTGATGAGCACCAGTATGTAACATTGGTAAAGTTCAATCCAGACAGTCAGACGAAAGTTCACAGTCTGAACGGCAGAAGAAGAGTACAGAGCATCAAAGCACGTAGATTGGAGGGGAGCTATTGTGTAATGACAGGTGTCCTGCTATACAGTGTGTGTGTGTGTGTGTGTGTGTGTGTGTGTGTGACGTGTACCTTGTGACGAGGTGTGTGATCATAGAGGGAGAGGAATCAGCAGGTATTTTGTTTAGTTTTACATTGTTACTATACACTGGAGGATGAAATGCATGGGTTATTACACAGGGAAAATAATGGGCAATGTCACATGTGGTAGTACAGAGAGGGTTATGGATAATGTCACAGGAGGTAGTGTACAGGAGGCTCATGGGTAATTTCATGGAGTCAGACTGACGTCCCCTGAGATACACCAGACAGTGTGAGGAGAAGACTGGTCAGATCTCTGGGCTGGTAGCACACAGTGATATGATGTGAGGAGGAGACTGGTCAGATCTCTGGGCTGGTAGCACACAGTGATATGATGTGAGGAGGAGACTGGTCAGATCTCTGGGCTGGTAGCACACAATGATATGATGTGAGGAGGAGACTGGTCAGATCTCAGGGCTGGTAGCACATAGTGATATGATGTGAGGAGGAGACTGGTCAGATCTCTGGGCTGGTAGCACACAGTGATATGATGTGTGGAGGAGACTGGTCAGATCTCTGGGCTGGTAGCACACAGTGATATGATGTGAGGAGGAGACTGGTCAGATCTCTGGGCTGGTAGCACACAATTATATGATGTGAGGAGGAGACTGGTCAGATCTCTGGGCTGGTAGCACACAGTGATATGATGTGAGGAGGAGACTGGTCAGATCTCTGGGCTGGTAGCACACAATGATATGATGTGAGGAGGAGACTGGTCAGATCTCTGGGCTGGTAGCACACAATGATATGATGTGAGGAGGAGACTGGTCAGATCTCTGGGCTGGTAGCACACAATGATATGATGTGAGGAGGAGACTGGTCAGATCTCTGGGCTGGTAGCACACAGTGATATGATGTGAGGAGGAGACTGGTCAGATCTCTGGGCTGGTAGCACACAATGATTTGATGTGAGGAGGAGACTGGTCAGATCTCTGGGCTGGTAGCACACAATGATATGATGTAAGGAGGAGACTGGTCAGATCTCTGGGCTGGTAGCACACAATGATTTGATGTGAGGAGGAGACTGGTCAGATCTCTGGGCTGGTAGCACACAATGATATGATGTGAGGAGGAGACTGGTCAGATCTCTGGGCTGGTAGCACACAATGATATGATGTGAGGAGGAGACTGGTCAGATCTCTGGGCTGGTAGCACACAATGATTTGATGTGAGGAGGAGACTGGTCAGATCTCTGGGCTGGTAGCACACAATGATATGATGTGAGGAGGAGACTGGTCAGATCTCTGGGCTGGTAGCACACAATGATATGATGTGAGGGGGAGACTGGTCAGATCTCTGGGCTGGTAGCACACAGTGATATGATGTGAGGAGGAGACTGGTCAGATCTCTGGGCTGGTAGCACACAGTGATATGATGTGAGGAGGAGACTGGTCAGATCTCTGGGCTGGTAGCACACAATGATATGATGGGAGGAGGAGACTGGTCAGATCTCTGGGCTGGTAGCACATAGTGATATGATGTGAGGAGGAGACTGGTCAGATCTCTGGGCTGGTAGCACATAGTGATATGATGTGAGGAGGAGACTGGTCAGAATTCTGGGCTGGTAGCACACAATGATATGATGTGAGCAGGAGACTGGTCAGATCTCTGGGCTGGTAGCACACAATGATTTGATGTGAGGAGGAGACTAGTCAGATCTCTGGGCTGGTAGCACACAGTGATATGATGTGAGGAGGAGACTGGTCAGATCTCTGGGCTGGTAGCACACAATGATATGATGTGAGGAGGAGACTGGTCAGATCTCTGGGCTGGTAGCACACAGTGATATGATGTGAGGAGGAGACTGGTCAGATCTCTGGGCTGGTAGCACACAATGATATGATGTGAGGGGGAGACTGGTCAGATCTCTGGGCTGGTAGCACACAATGATATGATGTGAGGAGGAGACTGGTCAGATCTCTGGGCTGATACGTTTTCCTCATTAGTTTGTACTGACAGAGGAGGGTGTAGAATAAATGATTGTTTTAGTGACTGAATAAGCAGAATATGTGACTCTTCTGTAATAAGTGTTTATTACTCACCTGTGCTGATATCTGTAGGGATTTCCTCCTCCTTACACTGCTGATCACCCCTCAAATACGTCTCTTCCTCTCCTTCAATTATTTCTACTTTGATATCAGTCACAACATCATCCTAAAGAGCCCATAAAACAATAACGTCATATTTAATAATATCTGATTTAATAAATTGAGACAAAACAGAAGAACATCATTGTATAAGTTCCACACAGTTTTTCATAAAAGTCAATAATGAAAATTAACTTTGGTATTTTAGTATTTGGGGAGACAGTAAAATATCATCTACCTGATTCTCCTGTGGGATACTGGGATTTTCCACTTTACAATCTTGTAAATAATGAGGACGGAGATATCTCTCTGGGGTATTTCTGTTACTGGATCCATCTGTAGAAAACACACAGTGACTGAATACATTGTTTATATGTGATTACCAGATGATGTGTATCTAGGTGGCCCTCAAAATTGTTCTCCCTTTTACAATAAATGAAAGTCTCTTCTTACCCAGTGATGGGAGGACCCAGTGATTCTCCATCTTCACATCCTCGTACAGACCCTTGGGTCCTTCTAAATTCTCCCACTCCTCCTTAAACCTTACAGGAACCTGAAACACACAATGACACAGTCATCATCCAGACACATCCCCTGGTGTTACTGTATAATGTCCCATTCCCAGCAGTCACCTCTCCAGTCACCAGCTGAATGATCTTGTTGGTCAGTTCCAGGATTTTCTGGTCATTGTTTTCCTCACGTATCAGTGAGTGAGGTTCAGGCACCGAGATGGGGCTCTGGGTCCTGCTCAATCCTCCTGACACACAGGGGCGGCTCCTGGGTGTCACACACTCACCAGATCTCTTTATCACTACTGTGTAATCCTGTGTATGGAGAGAGACATCAATAAAAAGGTAAAGTATTTGGATTTTTACGCTAATTTAACAATGATTTTAGAAACACAACCCTGATCATAAATGTAACTGTTTCCTATATACATGAAAGTAAACTGTACGTAACATTTCCATCTCCTGCAGCTACAGACACCTTTGTTGGTCCCATCTATCTGAGTCCTCTACCTACAGACGGCCCCACGAATGTATTGTCTGCTGTAAACAGCACAATGAGTATAAAGTGGGGGCTTGTAGTAGACAGAGGACAGTATGACCGACCTATGGAAGATGGTAGGAGAGGTAAGTGCTGTATACCCTCTAATAGACTCTATAGGTTTCAGGTAGTGCAGGGTTTGTTAAACTTTTTTGTCTACGTGCTCCACAGTTACATCTGGCAGATGAGAAGACTGAGGCAGAGCGGAAATTACCAAAGGGAGAACGGACACCATCCTGGGGAGCAGAGGCTCATGGGAAGAATAAACTTTAAACAATCACATCCTGTTGTCACTACAACACTTTGGGCCTTATTGAGAGTGGAACGTAATTGGCTGCTGTTACAACAAAAATATCAAAACAAAAACCTTTCTTATACTTGTTAATTTGTAATTGTAAACCTAAAGCCAACAAATAATATTGTGGACTATATTCACCTGGAAAGTCCTGATATACAAAGTAATTTAGGAATGTGTCCTAGTTATTCTATCAGACTTTGGTCTGAAACCAGAAACACAAGAGGTGGAGCCTCTATCACAGAATCCCTCACCTCTCCAGTCATGTCCCTGTTTTATTTATAGCAGTAAGAATGATGTCACTGTGACATTCCCAGAATCCCTCACCTCTCCAGTCATGTCCCTGTTTTATTTATAGCAGTAAGAATGATGTCACTGTGACATTCCCAGAATCCCTCTCACCTCTCCAGTCATGTCCCTGTTTTATTTATAGCAGTAAGAATGATGTCACTGTGACATTCCCAGAATCCCTCACCTCTCCAGTTATGTTCCTGTTTTATTTAAAGCAGTAAGAATGATGTCACTGTGACATTCCCAGAATCCCTCACCTCTCCAGACATGTCCCTGTTTTATTTATATCAGTAAGAATGATGTCACTGTGACATTCCCAGAATCCCTCACCCCTCCAGTCATGTCCCTGTTTTATTTATAGCAGTAAGAATGATGTCACTGTGACATTCCCAGAATCCCTCACCTCTCCAGTCAGCAGGTAGATGATCTCCAGGGTGAGATTTAATATCCTCTCACTCCTGTCCTTGTCCATCCTCAGGGAATCAGTGATTTACACAGATCGGGTTTCACCTTCAGTTGACTTCTAGTAAAAGATTCTCTGGTTCCTCACAGCTCAACGGTCTAGGAATAAATATAATAATCATTATTAACGTCACAGAGCAGACATGTCACATAATGAAATATGAAACACTGAGGGACTCGTGGGGAGTTAAACGAAAGTGCAATTTTTTGTGTAAAATAAGCATTTCCATACTTTGCGTGTGCACGAGAGAAGCATAAGTGTAAGCTCCTATGTAGAGCGATTCTTACTTCTTACACTTACTGCCCTGTATGCGTAGAGATTTTGAACGGGGGAGGGAAGGGACGGGCAAGTGTAGGGCTAAAACACTAAGGGATTTTCACTTAATTTGTGTAACAAGTAAAGTTGTGGGTCTTTGGTGGGATCTTGACATTGGTGCAAGATATGTGCTGATAACTTGTTAGTGTGTTAAAAGATAAGCTCTACAAGTGCGGCATGCTTTGGCAGCTATGGGCATGTTGGCGCTTGTAGCTCAATAAGTGCCAGCATACCCAAATATTTTATGTATAACAGGATCTGCTGTGACATGTTGTTGACAAGCAAAATAACACTTATCTTAAAACTGTTTTATTATCCCACACGCACCAGCCAAGGGTGTTGGAAGAGCCCTAGAGGCAAAAAAACCGGTGCTAAGTTTGTTTATTTAAATTCTACTTTTTTATAATTCGGTACAAAAATGTTCTATTAATATTACTGTGTGTGAACAAACAGAAAACATAGTTTAACTTAAACTAAGAGTTGTATTTCCTTCCCCTTTCATACAACTGATAGCGCTGTTTTGGTGTAAGTGGGGTTGGTGCCTACACTGGTCAAACAGCTGCAACAACCAGGAAGTTGGTGTAATACACTTTTTTAGTGCTTGTGGTTTGTTTATTGTTTAAGGACTCCCGGACACAGAATTTTCCAAGATCTGGTCCATTAAATAATCCATAAGAGATATAATCTGCAGGAGATCATCAAAATCCCAAGAGTTCATAACTACAAATATAAATGGTGTTTCCCTTTCCAACTCTTCAAGTGCAAAAAGACATCAATTTTCTGTATGCTAAATCGGTACACCAAGGGCAAACCATCCTCTCCAAGTTGGGGATCTGCCCTGAATCCCAGGCCAGCACCCCTTTACAAGGATCGTCATCAATGAGACCTGAAAAAGGCTCCACAGCCTGAATTGCAAAAAGAGGTTCACAGAACTTCATAAGAAGTCTCTCAAACTTGTATAACCCCACTTATTGTGCACAACTTGGGTACTCCCAATCTCATCCAGAACGCCTTGTCTGAATCATTTCATTAACACTAGATACATGTTCTTTTTCTTTCCTAAATCACAGCTATCCAGTTCATAATTGGACAAAGGTCTAATTTTATCTTCTGTCCTTCAGCACTGATGGACCAACTCTTGGGCTTTGCCTATCCTATAGTTCAGTGACTCTTTCCTCAGAATCCAGATGGGCTTTGTTCTCCTCACTTTTCTATTGCTTCCTTCCAAACCTCTATAGTCTGTGTAACTTCCAGACAATCAAAGTCACACCCTCGAGCCCCTTTAGTGTATTATATAATTCACATCCCACCAAGCACCCTTATATCAACAATAACTCTTCAGTTTGTTCAAGAAATCATCTTGCCAGCCCTTGATGAGACCATGTATACTAAGGGTTCCCGCCCATCCAGACACTCCCCATTACTTCCCAAGTCCACTTTTTAGTAATGCCCTCTTTTACCCTTGTTTGAGCTGCATTCCCAAATTTCTCGCTCATGCTAAGTGTTTGACAGGCTTCTCACCCTCATAATGTTCTGGCTTTGAAGGTTTTATACATCAACAGGTATGGATTAAACTTTACTAAACAGTGCTCCATTGTTTTAGGAGCCTGCAAGATGGAGATATTCAATACAGTTCTTATGCAAGAGACTACCAAGCTTCATACATGAATGTTGAAAAAAATTACATTACGGCCATCTGGGCACAGTGAAAATGAAGGTGTTAGCTAGAGGTTATGTATGATGTCTTGGAATTGATGGTCTATTTGAATCAATAACTAAAGACTGAAGGATGTAAAAGATTCAAAACGCATCTCGACCAGCTCAGTTACACCCTGGAGATGGTCCTTAATCCCATGACAAAAAGTTCACATTGATTTTGCAAGTCCATTCGTGGATCCCATATTTCTGGTTGTGGTGGAGGCAGATTCTAAGTGGCCTGAAGTCTACAAGGTTAAGTGTACGTCGTTTGAGAAAACGATTGCTAAGTAGGCGATGGGCAAATTTACAGCACAAAATCGTCAATGTCTTGTTTGTTTATGGAAATGCTGAACATGCTCCTACAAGGAACAAACTCCAGCAAGGATGTTCCTCAGCAAGAACCTGAGATCTCCCTTGGAACTTATTGAAATCAAATGTACGTAAAGAAATTCATAACAAGCAATTCAAAGAGAGGTGTTTTTACTCACCCTAAAATAACATTTCTGAGTATATCGGGGGCCTGTGACATCATAATAAAGTTTTATGTCTAAGAAGTGTAGTATATGTGGACTATCTTACTGTAGTCATAAGTATGTTCTAAGAAGTGTATTTATATCATGTGACCAACTCTTTGTACTATGTGGATGAGTTCAGAAGCTAACGTTCAGCTGTTAGAAGCGCTCAGTGTGTTTATTCTAATCTACATACACCGCAGTTATAGTAATAAGGTGCATACGTTGCTGGGATTAGGGTGGCGGACAGTACCGGACTTACTGGGTCACGTCTTAGAGATCAAACTGTCTACGTGTCGGAGGGAGACTCAGAACAGTGACCTTAAGGTTGTGATATAAATGTATAATACATAGTATAATGATAACATATGGGGTCTGTGTGACTGCAGGAGGACTCTTGGTCTTAGTACGTTGTAGGCGGCTTAGAGATCATTCTGTCTCGCCGTACATAGAACAAGGGAAAACAATACACAGCATACAGGCATTACAAGGTACAATTAGCAGTAAAGTGCAAATAAGGTGAAAACAGTACAAAAAGTAAAATTAAATTGAATTAAAAGTGACTACCAGTGCACAGATAGAGTGGGAAGGAGGGAAGGGAGGAGGCTGAGCCCACAAGTGTGGGTGACACTAACAGGATGGGGTAAGGTGGAGATATAGAGGAGAAGGGAGAAAGCAGAAAAAAGGGGGGCCGGAGGAAGATGACATGAAGATAGAGGGTCCTGATCAAGAGAGCTTACAATCTAAGGGAGAGGGGGAGACTGACAGGAGACACAGAGGGAAGATTGGATGAGGGGACAAGATGAACGTGAGCAGGAAGGAGGGAGGAAGAGTGTATGGGAGGTAAAGTAAGTGTGGAGGGTTAGATGGAGGAAGGACAGGCGAATGTGAACAGATGGGTTTTATTATAAACATTTAGCACAGGTACAGGCCTATATATTAAAGTTACCTGAAGGTGGAATACCCCTTTATGTGTTATCCAAATATTTACATTATAAGTATTGCATATTAAATCATCATCATCAGTTATTTATATAGCGCCAACATATTCCGTAGCGCTTTACAAAAATCAGATTAGGAGAGTAACGACGCAGCGTGATAAAATACAACGGCTTCCCCCATACATGTACAGTTATTATTTATACTGAGACCATGTTAAATTATTTTATTTAAATGCAAAATTTATATGGAAACATTGTAGCAAATAGTGTTCTATAAATGATCAATGTGTGGCGCAAATAACCAATAAGTAATGTTTGCCCATTAACAGAGGTTTATATTGCTCATTTGATAAACTCTCCTTTAATGAGTCAGATATTACTATGTGGATGAGGCCTGATGTGTCCATGGCTGGTCTGTGGGTAATGGAAGAGATGCTGCATGTATGAGGCCCTGATGGCCGGGAGGCTGCACATAAACATGGGGGAACCATATTATTACCTCAGCCTTGTACAGGGCCCGGATGTTGTACAGACTGAGGGCGGCGCTCCAGGCTCTGACATGGCGGCTGAGGAGGATGTGGCCACGCCCCCCTGGGCAGTGTCAGCGGTAGAGGTATATTATGCAGACAATAGTGTGTCCGGGAGACTACGGGAAGATGGCCGCCGCCGCTCAGCACTGAGGACAGGACAGTAATACGGGTTATTGTACGATGGGGACTAAACTGTTACAGTCAGATGTAGGATGTCCCTGCAGAGGTCACAGAGCCTCTCCCTGATTGGTTCCTCCCATTAGTAGGAGGAGCGTGTACTCCTGGGCCCGCCCCACGGACCTTGTCACACCCCTCTCTGGGCAACTCAATGAGACAGGAGGAAACCAGACCTGTAGGAGAATAACATTGAACACAGGTGTGTGTCCTGTATGTATGTATGTATGTATGTATGTATGTATGTATGTATGTAATCCCTGTGTGTGTACTGCATGTATGTATATTATTCCTGTGTGTCATGCATGCATGTATGTATGTTATCCCTGTGTGTGTCCTGCATGTATGTTATTGCTGTGTGTTCTTCCTCTGTGTTTATGCATATTTGTAATTTCTGTGTGCATGTGTCAGGCATATATATTATTCCTGTGTGTGTCATGCATGTATGTTATTCCTGGGGGTGTATCATGAGGGCGGGGAGGTAGATAGACTGGAGATTACTATCCAAAATCCTACTCGGGAGATTGAAGTCTGTCCTCTATTAATTACTACCTAAAGCTGGGTACACACTGCCGAATCGTCCGACCGACGGGTTATCTCAAACGATTATACCTATGACTGAAGGTCCGATCAGTCTGACCATTCATCCATACACACTTCATGATTTACCTTCAGATCTGTGCTCTTCATCTGGTCCTCTAGTCTTCAAAGAATGACAGCACAATATTCATTCATTCACTACTGTCACATTGTCACACTGATTAAAACCACCTTGCTATAGCCATCCACATGTCTTAACGAATCTCGTTAGCGTCTGTGATTCTGAAACAAAATATTTTGTCTCAGAACGAACAAATTAATTATTCCTTCTACAGCGCTCTCTACATTTATTCACCGGGACATTCATCGCTAGCATTGGCTGAAAAGAGCCCGACTCTGTAAACTCTATGGAGATCGTCAGCATGAGTGCATACACATTACATGATCATTAGGTGATTGATCGGAAAATATTGAACGGTACGACCAACCAAATGAGGCGACAATCGTCCATTTGGGCAGACTTTCGACCATCGTGTCACTATACACACACTGACCCAACTTTTGAACGAGCAGTCGTACGTCGGCTGATTGAGCCGATTATTAGACAAAAACCCTGTAGTGTGTACCCAGATTTACACAAGAGATCAGCGCAGATTGTTATTGCAAAACTATGTTAAAGTCTGTAAATATTCATCGGATTTCCTAGCAGCAAAATAATGATATAGATCGAGCAACAAGGTGAACGCTGGCGTCCGTTTTGCTAGTAGTTTTATAGAGGCTGTCTGTTAGATAGTAATCTTTTACACTCAATTTATATCATTTACGGTGTAATGAGAGATCATATTCCATCACTGACATAGCTATCGAATACTTTGTTATAATTAAAACCAGGTATCATAGTGAGTCAGAACCACATTATGAAATTCTATTAGCTGTTCTCTGAAGGAGTGAATAGGATCTGATCAGTTATATTGAACCTGTCAACCAATAAATGGTTCTCCATTGTTTACTGTATATATAATGTAATGAACAATCACATTATATGGAAATTATAGATTTGGGTTGATTCCAGATGAACATATAACTTTTTAACTGCAGTAAATGATCAACTTAGAATTTCTTTTTTCTACACCAATATACGTTCGTATTTATATATACACATATATATAGCATTAAGGCCAGTGCAGTTTTTCAGCAATTTTTGAAATCACCCTAATTCACTGTGTGTTACACATCACGATTTTTAGGTTTTTAATTATTTTGCCAGCCCTCAGTGATCAGGATAAGTATTTTAATAAATTATCAATAAATAATGTAATATTAAATATTTTGAAATCTACATTCCAGAGTTTTGTTCTCATAATGTTATTCAGCCCTGGTCTGTTCAGCAGCCGACCAGCCTTCAATTGCCGCAGTCACCGGAGACCCCTCTGCATAGCACTGGTGGGTGCAACAATGAATGGGGGATATGGGGGAAGGGGAGGTGGGTACGGGGCGGCCAAGTACAACACTGAGCTAGGATCTCATTGTATATTAAGACACTTCTTGGTTCTGGGCTGGTCTCTCTTACTCTACATTTATCCCCCCCATACTAATACCCCCCTGTCCTTACCATCCATCTCCCCTGACTTTACACCACACATCCATTTACTTACATTAAATAATAGGTATAACATATGTAGATATGGATGGCGTTGTGTTGATATTTTACAAATGTTTTGAAAATATATTGTCACATACACGATGCACATGTTCTTGTATCATCAACATACCTCGACATGTTCTTTCTGTACCCCTTCACTACACTCCCCATCTTATTGTCTGAAAAAAATATTTAATAAAAATATATTTTAAATAAATAAATAAAATAACATGTATAACATCTGTTCTCAACGACTGCTGATAGATAGTTTTCCTTTTAGATACACACTTCACTGAATGTCATTGTTATATTCTACATACTGGACAAGCTGAGAGATGAATTATTTAGAGAGACCATAATGAGAATAGTATTCAATTATATCTGTCCCATTTATGAACAGTGGCCATTTTCTTGTAGTACAGATAGTGAATGTCTGTTGGTGGAGAAATACTGTGCTTTATTTGTTCAGGAAAATATAAGATATGTCTCATAAATAGCATAACCAACATCTAATTAATAACAAGTTAATCAGTATAGTAAAATGGCCGTTTTCCCTTATTCTCCCAGACACTTACAGATATATCTCTGCCCCTGACAACAACTTACACTGCACAGGGGGCATCTTGGAACCTGGAGTGCTACATCCAGGCCCTGTACAAGTCGGAGGTAATATCTTCCTATGATAATATATCAGACAGCAGGAATTACCCCCATAGAGTTACCCCATGTTTATGTGCAGCCTCCCGGCCATCAGGGCTTCATACATGCGGCTGAGCTCTCACATCAGCTGCTACATAATCCTCATTGTGCTGCAGTCAGCAGAAGGCTGTTAGTTATAGCAGAGCTGGTTATTATAATGGTAGAGCTGTGAGAGACTTAATACCCGGACCAGCTATACCCCATACACCACAGAGGGGCTCACACACCATGACTAGCCCCCCCCCTACTATCACCTCCTACCCAACCACCCCTCACCATGTGCCTCTAACACATAGCTTGTGTAGTGCTGGAGACTACCCCCATTACCCCACATCCCCCTACTATCACCTCCTACCCAACCACCCCCTCACCAAGTGCCACTAACACATAGCTTGTCTAGTGCTGGCTACTAGCCCCACAACCTTACACCCAACAGTAGTTCCCTCTCACTTCTGCCCAAGATCCATCTTCTGGTATATCCACCTCCCCCCACCCAGACAAATAGGTGTATCTTGCTAGACAGAAGGAGGCTAAGAAGGTAATCACATGTTCAAAGGCACAAGTTAAAGAGAAAATGGCCTAATCAGTAGGTAAAGGGGGCAAAACTTTTTTTTAGGTATATAAGTGAAAGGAGAAAAACCAAAGGAGTAATAATAAGACAGAGAGTGAGGGTCTTGTCGAGGGAGAAAAGTTAATAGCAGATCATCTTAATAATTATTTTTGCTCAGTGCTCACTACAGAAAGAGCCGGGAAGGGGCCACAGTTAAGTGGCAAGTATACTCAAAAAATGAGGTAGATACAAGTACATATATCAAGTAGAAGGTCCTAACAGAGCTCTCAAAACTGAAAATGGATAAATCAATGGGGCCAGATGGGATACGTACAATGATACTAAATGATCTTAAAGGGGTGCTGGTAACACCATTAACAGAATTATTCAATCAGTCACTAGATACAGGAGTAATTGCAGAGGACTGGAAAAGAGCTAACTTAATCCCACTGCACAAAAGTGGAAGCAAGGAAGAGGCAACTACAGACCAGTGAGCCTTACATTAATTGTAGGGAAATTGATGGAAACACTCTTAAAATAAAGAGTTGTAGAATATCTCAAATCCAGTAACTTACAGGATCCCAAACAGCATTGGTTTACTGGGGGGAGATCATGTCAAACAAATCTTATTTACTTTTTTTTAATGGGTGACTAAAGTGATAGATCACATCAGGGCCGTAGATGTTGCTTACCTAGATTTTAGTAAGGCTTGGAGATCCCTTCCCAATGTCCTACCAGTCCTCCTCATCCAGTACCTCACCAAGGTCCCCAACCCAATTTGCAACGTGAGAGGGTATGTGGGGGTGAGAGAAGTAAACGTAGAATGGTAAAGAGAGGAGATGAGGCCCTTGGGTGAGGAACGACATACAGCTCAATTGGAGAGAGCGGTCTGGCAGAGATACTGGGGAAGGAAACCCGAAAGAAATTATGGATTTGCAGATACTGATGAAAAGCTGTAGAAGGAAGTGCGTATGTGTCACTAAGAGTAGCAAAAGTGGGGAAGATGCCTTGCACTGTGAGTTCTATATTAAAACGAAGTCCAGATACAAACCAAGCAGTAAAAGGCTGAGGGCGAAGGCCTGGAGAGAAATTGGGGTTATAACAGAGAGGGACAAGAGGAGACAGTGAAGGAGCCAATTTCTAAATACGATTACAGCGAGACCAAATTGTAAGGGAGAAGGTAATGACAGGATGGGAGTGAGCCTAAGAAGGCCGTGTGGGGTCTAGAGATGCGTAGAAGTGGAGAGAGAGGAAAGTGAGTCAGATTCCATATTCACCCAACTCGAGAACCAGGAGAAGAATGTCACTGAACACATTGTGTTAAGAGAGCCGAATAGAAGTATTTCTTTAAATTCGGGAGCCCTAAACCACTGGCCAGGCCACCATGTGCAGTTTTGAATATAGCATAATGAATGGAATTAAATTTAAACAGAGACCTAAAATGTTCAGGAACCTCCAACTCATACATTTGTGACAGATTTCAATTGCAGCACAATGCACTAAATGTGTGTCGGTAATGGTCAAGACACCTGGCCACAAGAGGACCATTGGAAGCCGTACAGTATTGTGTAAGGTCATTTAGCAGTCTTCTGAGGCTGGAGCAGAGGATCTTGTGAGAAACACTGACCAGGGCTCTATGGCTCATGAGAAGAGGTCACACAGGACCTCATGTAGAGTTTGATACATCCTACTTCCAAAATGCACTTGTAAAATGTGTCCCAAAAAAGCATTTAACATGATGTCTCTCTCAATACACAGGATTACACAGTAGTGATAAAGAGATCTGGTGAGTGTGTGACACCCAGGAGCCGCCCCAGTGTGTCAGGAGGATTGAGCAGGACCCAGAGCCCCATCACGGTGCCTGAACCTCACTCACTGATACATGAGGGAAACAATGACCAGAAGATGCTAGAACTGACCAACAAGATCATTCAGCTGGTGACTGGAGAGGTGACTGCTGGGAATGGGACATTATACAGTAACACCAGGGGATGTGTCTGGATGATGACTGTGTCATTGTGTTGCCAGGTTCCTATAAGGTGTCAGGATGTCACTGTGTATTTCTCTGTGCAGGAGTGGAAGTATTTAGGAGGACACAAGGGTCTGTACATGGACGTGAGGATGGAGAATCACCGGATCCTCACATCACTGGGTAAGAGGAGACTTTCATTTATTGTAGAGGAGAGAATAGTTTTTTGGGCCACCTAGATACACTCATCTGAGAATCACATATAAACAATGTAATCAGTCACTGTGTGTCTCCTACAGATGGATCCAGTAACAGAAATACCCCAGAGAGATATCTCCATCTTCTGTATTCACAGGATTGTACACAGGAAAATCCCAGTATCCCACAGGAGTATCAGGTAGATGACATTTTAGGGTCTCCCCAAATACCAAAGTGAATTTATGATCTGTAAAAAAAAAGCTGTTTGGATCTTATACACTTAAATTCTCCTGTTTCACTTCAAATCGATAAATCAGGTATTATTAAATATATTTATATTGTTTTGTGGGCTATTTAGGATGACGTCCTGACTGATATCAAAGTAGAATTAATTGAAGGAGAGGAAGAGACGTATGTGAGGGGTGAGCAGCAGTGTAAGGAGGAGGAAATCCCTACAGATATCGGCACAGGTGAGTAATAAACACTTATTACAGAAAAGAGTCACATATTCTACTTATTCAGTCAATAAAACAATCATTTATTCTACACCCTCCTCTGTCAGTACAAACTAATGAGGACAACATATCTGTCCAGTGGGAGAGTCGGGAGCCATCAGACCCTATTAGACTCCTGTTCTCCTCCTCACATCATATCATTGTGTGCTACCAGCCCAGAGATCTGACCATTCTCCTCCTCACATCATATCACTGTGTGCTACCAGCCCAGAGATCTGATCAGTCTCCTCCTCACATCATATCACTGTGTGCTACCAGCCCAGAGATCTGACCAGTCTCCTCCTCACATCATATCATTGTGTGCTACCAGCCCAGAGATTTGACCAGTCTCCTCCTCACATCATATCACTGTGTGCTACCAGCCCAGAGATCTGACCAGTCTCCTACTCACATCATATCATTGTGTGCTACCAGCCCAGAGATCTGACCAGTCTCCTCCTCACATCATATCACTGTGTGCTACCAGCCCAGGGATCTGACCAGTCTCCTCCTCACATCATATTATTGTGTGCTACCAGCCCAGAGATCTGACCAGTCTCCTCCTCACATCATATCACTGTGTGCTACCAGCCCAGGGATCTGACCAGTCTCCTCCTCACATCATATTATTGTGTGCTACCAGCCCAGAGATCTGACCAGTCTCCTCCTCACATCATATCACTGTGTGCTACCAGCCCAGAGATCTGACCAGTCTCCTCCTCACATCATATCATTGTGTGCTACCAGCCCAGAGATCTGACCAGTCTCCTCCTCACATCATATCATTGTGTGCTACCAGCACAGAGATCTGACCAGTCTCCTCCTCGCATCATATCACTGTGTGCTACCAGCCCAGAGATCTGACCAGTCTCCTCCTCACATCATATCACTGTGTGCTACCAACCCAGGGATCTGACCAGTCTCCTCCTCACATCATATTATTGTGTGCTACCAGCCCAGAGATCTGACCAGTCTCCTCCTCACATCATATCACTGTGTGCTACCAGCCCAGAGATCTGACCAGTCTCCTCCTCACATCATATCACTGTGTGCTACCAGCCCAGAGATCTGACCAGTCTCCTCCTCACATCATATCACTGTGTGCTACCAGCCCAGAGATCTGACCAGTCTCCTCCTCACATCATATCATTGTGTGCTACCAGCCCAGAGATCTGACCAGTCTCCTCCTCACATCATATCACTGTGTGCTACCAGCCCAGAGATCTGGCCAGTCTCCTCATCACATTATATCACTGTGTGCTACCAGCCCAGAGATCTGACCAGTCTCCTCCTCACATCATATCATTGTGTGCTACCAGCCCAGAGATCTGACCAATCTCCTCCTCACACTGTCTGGTGTATCTCATGGGACGTCAGTCTGACTCCATGAAATTACCCATGAGCCTCCTGTACACTACCTCCTGTGATAGTATCCATAACCCTCTCACTGTACTAACACGTGACATCCTCAGCTGTATATTATCACTGTAATACTAATGCAGAATGAATTATTCTCCTCCCTCTAAGATCACATACACCCAGGGCTGCCAAGAGGAATTCAGGGCCCCGATACAATAAATTCATGGGGCCCCCCTCATAGTTGAGTATGGTAAATAAAATTGCGCCACCTTGTGGCGGTGCAAAAATTTTCAGAGGTGTGGTCATGCATTTGGGGGTGCAGCAAATGCACCATTGGGGCGTGGCTAACACATCAAAATCACTAGGCTCTCAATTCACCCGAGTGTCACATATGTCCAAGCACTCCTGACTTTCAGGACATCTAGCACAAAAATGTAGTATAGAAAAAATGCAGTGTGTACACAAAGAGTTCAGTCTTGGCCTCCACCTTACATTGGGCACAACACTCACCACAAATTGACATTGTCCCTACTAGAATCACAACATTTCACATACTGTCCTGCTCTCTCCTACCTGTTCTTCTCACTTTCACCACCTGTTGCTGCATGTTTCTATAGTTGCGGCTTGTCTGGATCCTGGAATGCTGGGGGCCCTATTTGGAAAAAAAAGAGCTACATTTAGATAATCCCAAACAACCCTGGCGTTAAATCAATACCATCCACGATTAATAATTAGGCCTTCCTCCAGCTCCAATATTACAATAATGTGCCCCTTCATCATCGCCATGCCTTATGATCACACTGCGCCCTCCATGCTGCTTTTGCCCCTTCATCTGGCTCCCCTTCATCACACTATACTATGCTGCTCCCCCCCTTTTTCAATCCCACTGTGCCATGCTGTCCACCATTTTTTAACCCCACTGTGCCATGCTGACCCCTGTTTATTAACCCCACTGTGCCATGCTGCCCCGTTTTTTAACCCCTCTGTGCCACCCTCATTTTTTAACCCCTCTGACATGCTGCTTTTCCGTTTTTAACCCCTCTGACATGCTGCTTTTCCGTTTTTTAACCCCTCTGTGCTCCCCCTCATTTTTTAACCCCTCTGACATGCTGCTTTTCCGTTTTTTAACAGCTGACATGCTGCTTCCACGTTTTTAACCCCTCTGACATGCTGCTTTTCCGTTTTTTAACCCCTGTGTGCTCCCCCTCATTTTTAACCCCTTTGTCATGCTGCTTCCCCGTTTTTAACCCCTCTGACATGCTGCTTCCCCGTTTTTAACCCCTCTGACATGCTGCTTCCCCGTTTTTTAACCCCTCTATGCCCCCCTCATTTTTTAACCCCTCTGACATGCTGCTTTTCTGTTTTTTAACCCCTTTGTGCCCCCCCCTCGTTTTCCTCCCTTCACTTACCTTTTCTCATTTCTTGGTCTTCTCTGCTGCTCCGAGCTCCATTGCTCCAGACTGACTGAATGCTGGGCATGACATGATGACATCACACCCGGCATTCAGACAGTCTGAATAGAGCACAGAGCAGCAGAGAGGAGGGATGCCGGCTCCGCGATCAGGTGAGTATGTTTTTTCTTTTTTTAAACTAGCCTGCTCCCCCCCCACCAATGACCGAGAATCCCCCCCCCCCCGCAAACATAAAACCCGCATCGCAAGGGCCCGGGCCCCCTAACATGCCGGGCCCGGGTTATTAGTACCCGCCCCCCCTTCCCCTCTCAGCGGCCCTGCATACACCCCATCACAACATACACTTCACACAAACTCCCCCATCTCACACACACCCGTCATTGCCCAATAGCTCCCCTCCAATCTACGTGCTTGGATGCTCTGTACAGTTGCTCTTTACTCTGCTGATCTGACTCTGTACCGTGCTTTACCCTTATACATTACTTTGTGCTGTTACCTATCTGTGCCCTGCTCCATTCTCCTACTCTGTCCTGATGCTCTCCTCTGCTCTGTGCAAGGATGTGAGACCTAAGAGTAGTGCAAACCCATATCTAGAACTCGCTGCTAATTTAACCCACATCTACTCTACTTTTGAGGCTCCAGTGTATGTGTGTGAGATCAGTGTCTAGTTGGACAATGTCCCTGGCTAATGAGTCTTCATGTTCTAGGATGCTGGCTGGGCAACGTATGTGCTTAGGAAATGTTACTCGCCAATGTCCACATTTTGGCTGGAATTGTCCAACCTGGATGCACTTTGTGTGTCACTGTGGCTGGGTTTATGCAATGTGCTTGGTGATGCAGTTTTCTGATTATAATGAAGTGTTTATAGTTTGTAAATTGAAATTAAGCAGCTAGATATTTCAACTTACTCATAGTATGAAAATGTTGGGCATTATAATATGTTAATCAATGTAAAATAAAATGTTTATTTCCATACATTTATTTTATATCCAGCAGATGGATGCAAACTCAGGAATATCTCAGAGGGAAGATTCTTTTTTTCTACAGATTGTGAAATAGAAGATAACATCACACATGATTCTCCAGGAGGAAACCCCACTACCCGAAATATACTTCCAATACTTCACAGAACAGATAAATCATCTGATTCCTCTAATGAGGAATATTCTTCTGATAACGTAGATATTGTTACACATAGTAAAGCTCATGCAGATGATAAAATATTTATATGTCCTGAAAGTGGGAAATGTTTTACACAGAAATCACATCTTGTTGAACAACAGAAAACTTACACAGCCGAAAAACAGTTTATATGTTCTGAATGTGGAAAATTGTTTCCAAAGAAATCACAACTTAATAGACATCAGAGAACTCACACAGGTGAGAAACCGTTTGCATGTTCTGATTGTGGGAAATGTTTTACATTTAAATCAACTCTTGTTGACCATCGGGCAACTCACACAGGTGAGAAACCGTTTACGTGTTCTGAGTGTGGGATTTGTTTTACTCGTAAATCAAAACTCATTGAACATCAGAGAACTCACACAGGTGAAAAACCGTTTACATGTTCTGAGTGTGGGATATGTTTTACACGTAAATCAAAACTTATTGAACATCAGAGAACTCACACAGGTGAAAAACCGTTTACATGTTCCGAGTGTGGGAAATGTTTTACACGTAAGTCATATCTTGTTGAACATCAGGCATCTCACACAGGTGAGAAACCGTTTACATGTTCAGAGTGTGGGAAATGTTTTGCACGTAAATTATCTCTTTTTAGCTATCAAAGAACTCATACAGGTGAGAAACCATTTACCTGTTCTGAGTGTGGGAAATGTTTTACACATAAATTAAATCTTGTTGTACATAAAAGAAATCACACAGGTGAGAAATCGTTTACATGTTCAGAGTGTGGGAAATGTTTTACACATTATTCAGCTGTTGAACATCAGAGAATTCACATAGGTGAGAAACCGTTTATATGTTCAGAGTGCGGAAAATGTTTTACACATAATTCAGCTGTTGTTGTACATCAAAGAACTCTCACAGGTGAAAAACCATTTCCTTGTTTGGAGTGTGAAAAATGGTTTATATACAAATCACAATTTATAAGACATCAGAGAACTCACACAGGTCAGAAACCGTTTACATGTTCTGAGTGTGGGAAATGTTTTACACAGAAATCATCTCTTGTTGAACATCAAAAAATTCACATGGGACAAAAGCTATTAGATATGAAAAAAGTTTGATTACATTACTGTAAATTAAAAAATTAAGTGTGTGTGTATATATATATTATCTGTTTTTATTAAACAAAGGGGGTAGAACAAAACTTTGTGTTGTCTAAGTACATAAAATACCATATCAGAGGTATTTTTCTATATTTGTTATAAATATAAACGTACCAGAATTGAAGAACTAAGATATTGTATCTTTAAGTATTACAAAGAAGAATTAAAAGAGGAAAATTACGTGTATCCTGCATCACTGTGCACAAGCTATCTCCATATTCTGTTCCTGGATAGGTGTCTTATATAACCACACACTTTTATATTCCGTAAGCCAAACCTTCTCCAGTCCTCTATACTATAGTAACATCCAATTCTCACACAGTTCTCTATATAATACTTACTGTCTCAAGGCAATATAAAAACCCATAATGAAAATGCAGATATTTGTATGAAAAAGCATATTTACTTACAACAATGTTACAATATATATTTAATGACAATCGTACACATATATGAAAATCTGGGTGTAGGTTCATAAATGTGTAAATATCTTTTTTTATGTGTGTGGATGTATGTATACATGTGTGTGCCCCAGATTACATTAAACTCCTATTATCATACATATCATCCAATATATAAATACACTGCTATTCTTGTATACAATCCACACAGAACCAACACACAATCCTCACTATATCATAAATGTATAATACATATAATACATAACACCATTGTTCTTGTATCATGGGCATACATATCACAACCTCCATATATTCTCAATAGTACATCCCACTACAACAAAGATACTATATATATATGACACGGGGGCTACTTCGGCCAATCACGGTGGCCATAATAACTCATAAAACACCATATTCCTGTTTACAATATACACACTTTAAATTTGTTCCAGTGGATCCAGAAATTCTATGGTTTTTTTTTCCTGATAAACATGGTCCTGTATGTAGGTTCCTCGTGTCCTCTCAGCAGACGGATGTATTGTACCATAATGAGAACCTCTCTCATCTCTTTGGACTTGATTCAGGAGGTTAAGGACACTTTTTGACTGCTCCTCTCATCAACATGTTGGACAGATTAAATAGTGTTAAGATGTCATGGGACACAAAATAAATGGGTGTGGATCTTGTTATAAAACACAGTATACTTCAGACTCCCCATATTCATGTAACAAGTAGGATTTCCTAGGGAGATCCCCAGACCTGTTATACAATGGGACATGTTTGATTAAGGAGTTGTTGGCCCTATGTGGTTTCTCCAGAGATCTGACGTGGATGGAGACTCTGTGACAATGTACAGATTAATAAAGGTACAATACTAGATGGACCAAAACAAACACATCAGGTATGGCCAATTTCAACATTAAAAGCATTCAAACCATGTTCTGAGTGTGAGAAATGTTTTACGCAGAAATCACATCTTGTTACCCATCAGAAAATTCCACAGGATAAAAGCAATTGGGTATGAAAGAAGGCTGCTGCAATACTTCAGATATTGGAAACACAGTTGATTTTAGTAATGTAAGTTAAAATATAGGCAATAAATATATTTTTTATACTGTTTTTGTCAATCAAACTGGATATAACAAAACATTGTGTTGTCTAAATGCTTAAAATAACATATAATTTGTCATAAGTATACATACATTATAAGTAACATACAACATCTCAGTTCTTCAATACTTTTCATGCTGAATGTAGTGTAGGTGCGCTCATTGCCTTTGTACTGTGCTAGGATGTGAAAACGAGATTTTGCTTTGCAGGGCGAGATGTTTAAATGAGGTTCCAACGTTGTGGAGTCTCTATATTCACTGGGGCCTTCCCACTGTAGCAGGTGGCTGCAGGGCCTGTAGCTGTCCTTCAGAAGGACTTTTAGACATATTTAGAGGTGATGGAGGTCAGGCCTCCACTTATAGTTTTAAATGTGCTTTTTTTGCACCTTCAGTACATTTATTTATATATAAATACACATGTAATAAAAACTTTCAAACACACAAATGTGAAATATAGTAAATACAGACCTGATGTCCCCAAACTGATGAATTAAGACATAAATGAGCCATGCACGAGTAGTATTTTTGGGGGAAAAGTTGACTTTAACGAAGAGTGTGGCCTTAAAGCAGAAGGCAGGATATTGAATTGTAGGTTTTCCCCCATGGACAGTTATGTCCTAGGTCACAAAACATGGTGCACTGTGACAGTGCTTATATGGACATGACGTAACTATGTGGTCAGTACACAAATCGGGTAATAAAGTGTATAATTACCAACCAAGCTGACTTCTGGTTTTTCTTATGATTATTTAAACCAAAGGAAAAAAGGTGAAAAGAAAAGGAGAGAAGGGAGCATCTGGTAAGGGGGGGATGTCCTGTATAAAGTATGGAGGGGACAGTGAGTGTGTTGGGGGGGGGGGGGGTGGATGTTGGTTCACAATATTTGATCTATTATTTTACTATTCCCTTTAATAGTCTGCTAACAGATGTTACGATTCGCAGCTCATCTCCACTTCTGGCGTCCCAGCTGTCATAGCAACAGCCGGGACGTCACTGTCGGTTTCTAGGTCCCGGCCGCCACAATGGCAAAGTCCGGGACGCTTTCGTTGACAGCCCTGCGTCCCGGCATTATAGACTGTCGGGCGCAGGTGCAGTTTAAATTAATTATCTGTTCACAGCCTCAGGTGGCTGATTATTAACCCCAGCACCTCTTGTATTCTGATTGGGCAGTCTAGGTATTTAAGGCAGGGAGGGCTTAGCCTCCTTGCCGGTTATAGCGTTCAGTATCCTGGCTGCAGTCCTGCTCTTGTGCTTAGTTCCTGTACTCCTGGATAGACCCTTCAGTGTATGAGCCTTGGCTTGTTATTGGACCGTGATTATTTGCTGGTGACCCTGACTTCTGCCTGTGACTCGGATATCCTGCCTTTCTGCTGGACCTGACCCTTTGCCTGGACCTCACTTCGCTGCCTGCTTGTGCCCTATGACTTTGGCCTGTCTCTGACTTCGTTTTTTATCTCCTGCCGTCATCCCCTTGCCCGCGCTACGGTTATACCAATAAGCTTGTACTACGCAGAGAATAAGACCTGGGGACATCTGAGTACCTTTGAGCGCAACAAGCTCTACGGGAATGGATGCTGCTAAAGGTGAAGACCTCTAGCACCTGTTCTATAAGCTTATGACAATAGCTGTTACAACAGGTTCCTATATTGTGTCAGTTCCTGGAATTCCATATTGTCATGTATATTGGCTATCTACCCTCTACCAACCTCACTTAGTCTTTCATTCGTAATCCAGCCTTTAACCTTAGTTGCTTACTGTTCCCATATTGAAATGATAAAATAATCGACTTTTTCATTCAATAAATGTTTCAAGAGTGATCTCTTTGAAGCTGTTGTCTCGATACCCGGGGGAGTTGATGATACCGGGATCCAGTTTCCTCCAGTAACCTCTGATTTGTTGGGGAGGCACTTTTAGCAACACTGGACCCCTTTTAAAGACTAGGGGCTAGATTTATTAAACTGCGGGGTTGAAAAAATTAAAAATGGAGCTGTTGCCTACAACAACCAATCAGATTCTAGGTATCATTTATTTAGTACATTCTACAAAATGACAACTAGAATCTAATTGGTTGCTACAGGCAACATCTCCACTTTTTCAAACCCGCAGTTTAGTAAATATACCCCTAGGAGGGAAGTTACTGGATATTTGTGCAGTTGGGGAATAAAACAATGACAGCGAAAAAAAATAAAACAGATTGATTATAACCTAAGAAGTTTATTGAAAAAGTCACAATTTATGCACTAAATAACTATACATCACACCAACACTGTGTGAATGTGTGTTGGTATATAGATTATATACATACATGTGTGTGTGTATATATATATATATATATATATATATATATATACACACACACACAAGTTAACCCGTGCATGATACTCATGCATTCTAGTCAAATCAAGCTACTTAAGGTGTTAAAAAGGTTCTTGTCATGCATTTGGGCCTAGCCCAGGCCTCCTCAGGGAAAGAGCGTTACTTCCCGTCGAAAGCGCCCTTTTTTAACGTGGTTTTGTCCACATGTCACCACCTCATCATTTTTCTCCATCACCTCATCCTTCATCTTTATCGCCACATCTATCCATATGTCTATCCAGACACAGGGATCTCTCTCAGCGGTCCTGAGTATCACACTCCTCTCGCTTTGTCACCCCTGGCAACCACCAACCACCCCCAACTGTCACTTCTCCTTCAAGAAATATATATATATACAAGTTAACCCGTGCATGATACTCATGCATTCTAGTCAAATCAAGCTACTTAAGGTGTTAAAAAGGTTCTTGTCATGCATTTGGGCCTAGCCCAGGCCTCCTCAGGGGAAGAGCGTTACTTCCCGATGCAAGCGCCCTTTTTTGACGTGGTTTTGTCCACATGTCACCACCTCATCATTTTTCTCCATCACCTCATCCTTCATCTTCATCGCCACATCCTTCATCAAGCTACTTAAGGTGTTAAAAACTCCCCACTGTCACCCCCGGCAACCACCAACCACTCCCAACTGTCACTTCTCCTTCAAGAAATATATAGGTCAGTGTATAACTCTGCTCAGCAGGTGGCGCTGCAGCTTGTTTTTTTTTTTTTTCACACACGCCACTGGGCATTTATATAGTAGATATATATATACACACACACACATAAATATATATGTGCACATATACTAGAGATGCTCACTGACCCCCGTGAAGGGGTTTTGGTTTTGGATCTGGTTTAGCTTTGTGTTTTGGTTTTGGCAAAACCACCTTCATATGTTTTGGATCTGTATTGTTTTAGAAAAATTGCTAAAATATGCTAAAATCACATAATTGTGCTTTTTTTGATCCTGCATTACTATTAACCTCAATAACACTAATTTCAAGTCATTTGCAGTCAATTTTGACCACCTCACTGGTCACAATATTATTTTCATACACTTTCAGACAAATATCGCAGTGATCTGGCTAGATGGTAAGCAACAGAGCAATGACTCAAACATACGGCAGTTCCTACCACATCTAGGACACATTAGCACTCAGTGGCAGAAAAGAAAAGTGGTGCAAGATGGAATTGTCCTTGGATCATGAAACTAGTTATGGTTCATTTGATCGCTCCACCTGTGGAGCGATCAAATGAACCAAATGGAGCGATGTGGAATTACCTCACTTATCTTGGATAAGTGAGATAATTCTACAGCTAATACATTGTAACGAGCGCTGACACCCCCGGGATGCGTGCTTTTATCAGACCCACACCAATCCAGGGTGCCAGACAATGCACTAAAAAGAGCCATTGTAATTCCCAGCAAAAAGTCAGGTCATCGGTGAGCTTCGAATCAGCCCCAATTCCCACAAAATTATAATCTAGTTAGGTACCTTTGATGTAAAGTGCAGATTACAAACACTTGATGAAACGGCAGCAAAGTGGAAGGTAATACATATACACATCTATTTAGGTATCCATGCTTACGTACTTCTGCAAGCAACGTTGTTCTTTGTTAATAAAACTGTTGCCTTTATAAGGTTCAAATAAAATTAAAATAATCCTCCACCATTCTTTGGATGTTGATAGTAGGATCAGGTGGTTTTACAGCAGAGGTGTCACTAATTCTGGTCAATTCTTTTACAGTAGACAAGACCAGATGTCAAAATGTTGTGCTGAGTCATCTGCATCATCAATGGGTGTCTAAGAGTTTTGTTAAGCACACAACAATATATAGCACATGTAGGTAACATTGACACACAGTAGTAGCTGAAAGGAAAAATGGTGCAAGAATTGTCCTTTAGCCCTCCCACCCACGCTTATTTTGGATCTTAAAAAGGACATGCACACTTTAACAAACCAAGCACTTCAGCCACAAAAGTGCCACTCCTTGTGGCTGAAGTGCTTGGTTTGTTTGGGCCCCCACAAAACAAGGTAACAATGGCCTTAAGCCACCTAAGGTAACAGTGCTGTTAATGAACTCTACTGTGGCAAGATGTTGTCATCATCCTCATCCTCACTTTCATCAGTGTGTACATCATCCTCACACATTATTAATTCATCACCGCTGGAGTCCACTGCTACAGAATTCTCAGTATTTTGATGTAATTGGCGGAAAAGGCCTTCCTCGTGGAACTTGAAGTTGATTTTTACGAACATCATCTTTTCCACATTTTGAGGAAGTAGCCTCCTACACCAATCACTGACAAGGGTCCTGGCTGTGCTAAAAACTCTTTCCTAGTACATACTGGAGGGTGGGCAGCTTAGGCAGTGCAAAGCGAGTTGGTATATGGGTCTCCAAATTCCCTTTTTTTCCTCCAGATATGTAAAAGAACTGTCTGATGTGTCTAGTTATATGCTGTCATGAAAATAATCCTCCACCATCCTTTAGAAGTTGATAGTAGGATCAGGTGGAGTTACGGCAGAGGTTTCACGTTTTTTGGTCAATTCTTTTAAACCAGACTTAAAAATTTGGTGCAGAGTCATCTGGGTCTCTTGGGAAAGCTACGTTTTTTCCTAGCAGTTGAGTGAGGAGGAGAAGCCGTCCTGTCACGTAACACTTGAGCCGTCATCTTGCTCACCAGGAGCTCCTTGCATCTCTTCAGATCTGGGTCAGTTGGAAACCAAGAGAAGACATAGCTCTTAAACCGAGGATCAAGCACAGTCCCCAAAATGTAGCAATCCGATTTCAAGATTTTGATAACTCTTGGATCCTGGGGAAGCGAATAAAGTACTTCATCTACAAGTCCGACATACTTAGCGTAATTGCTTTGTTTAATCTCCTACTTCAGTTTCTCAAGTTGCTTTTCCAAAAGTCTAATTAAGGAAATCACTTGACTCAAGCTAGCAGTGTCTGAAGTAGTCACCTGTGAAGTGAGTTCAAATGGTTTCAGCACTTTGCACAACACGGAAAGTATTCTCCACTGCGCTTGACTAAAATACATCCCCCTCCTTTCCCAATGTCATAGCTTCTGGAGTAAGGGTGGATGGCTTATCGCTGTTTCTCGATCCGCAGAAGCATATACAGGGTACACGTTCTTCACCAGGAATCATATTTATTTTGCCATGATGTTCATACTGTGTGTGTATGTATGTTGGTGATGTAGTACTATGGATATCAATCATTTCAAGTGTAATGGTCATAATCTCATGAACCAATTTACACAGAAACAACAAACCTTTGGAACTCGGAGTTAACCAGGAATAAGCCCTTCTCCCACAAACATAATACACATCATCTGGGACAACATAAGGTACAGTATGTTCATTGATAATATCATACAAAGTTTTGACGAGACTACCCATGCCTAGTGTCTCCATTTGTTCAAGACAAGTGTCGGCATGATTAATATTTTGACAATAACCTATAGGGACTTTAACAATGGATATTCTTCTATGTCTGCTAATGCGTCCTAGTCTATGATGTCCATCACTATTCCTGTTCATTGGTGACCTCGAGAGTCTCCTATCAAAACTGGTGTTGATCAGGTAGGTCAGCTTCCCAATTCTCCAGTCTCTTTACCTTTGAGATATTGAGACACAGCAAAGACCGACCTACGGAGTATTGGCGATGCTTTAGACTAGGGGACCTAGTGATATTATACCTCCCGTCTATGGACCTCCCTCTCCGTAAATCGAGGACCTCAGAGATGTTTAGTGGGAACGACACCAATCCTATGTTATGCTGTCCCTGAGGCACATGAGAGCACACCCAGCACTCGGTTTGGTTTCAGACCTTTCCCACTAGGGAGTGAAAATCTTTCAAATAATGCCCGCCCAAGTCCAGATTACTATTGGACTGGCATCGCTGGATGCACTTCCCGTCAACTAGGGTGTCACAGTACTTACAGATACAATATTCCTCAGACAATAGCCCCTCACACTGCCTCCGAGTTCCAGAGCTAGCAGATCTTCTCATGATCCCTGAAATGAGTCAGACAATAGGCTCTACGGCTTGTTCTAGCAACCTTTCCTCCAACTCCACTTCACTAATATCACTACCAGACCCTTTCTCCATCATCCATCCTCCTTCACAAAAATAAGATGTCCTAAAAAAATAAGAAAGGTCCTGGAACAAAAAAAAATATAAAAACCGCTACTCCATCGCTGGGATAATAGTCTTGTACAACGTCCTTGGCTCAGGTGTCTTAGCTGGAATAATAAGGTCTCCCAGAACAGGTTTACAAGTGACAGATATGTGTTCGTCGGTCTCAGCTTTGTCTTGTACCTTCTCCGGATTGCTGACCTTCCTGCATTGAGCGGCATGGACCCAAGTTTCTCTTTCTGTAAACTTCAGAGATGTGGTACTGTTCATCAACACTTGGTACGGGCCTTCCCAACGGTCTGTTAAACAACCTGAGCGTAGGATATTGCGGATCATAACATATTCCCCAGGTTCAACATCATGACAGTTTGTTTCTGGCATACCAAGTGACAGCATTTTCAGTTTCTGTTGTTTTAGCTGTCTACTCATTTTTATGCGATATCGCACAGTCACTTCATTATTGCACTTCAAATCGTCCTGTGGACTTATGATCAAATGAGGTTGTCTGCCAAAAAGTATCTCAAAGGGGGACAGATTAAGAGGAGGTCTGGGAGTGGTTCTGATATTATGGAGGACTAGTGGCAAAGCTTCTGGCCACGCCAACCCGTTTTTCAGCCATTATCTTACTCAGTTTGTTCTTAATGGTACCGTTTACCCTTTCCACCTTACTACTGGCTTGTGGTCGGTAAGGAGTATGAAGTCTGCTATTGATTCCCATGAGTTTACACATGTTCTGAAAGATATCACCGGTAAAATGGGTACCCCTATCACTTTCTATGATTCTAGGGATACCATATTTGCATACAAATATCTGAACAATTTTCTTTGCAGTGAAAACAGCAGTATTAGTGGCTGCTGGATACGCCTCTACTCAACTGGAAAACACGTCAGTACACACTAGTACATATTTGAAATTCCTGCAAGGTGGTAATTGGATATAGTCAATTTGTATTACCTGATAAGGTCCGTCTGTAGGAGGGATATGGGATGGCTCAGTTGGTATTGTCTTCCTGACATTTTTCCTCAAACAAGTAAGACAGGACATTGCTTTCTTACCGTCTTCAGAAGAAAAGCCAGGTGCACACCAGTATGATCTAACCAGTTTACACATACCTTCTTTACCCAGATGAGTCAGACCATGTGCTGCCTCAGCCAGGCCTGGGTAATATGTCCTGGGAGCCACAGGCCTACCTTGTCCATCTCTCCAGAGTCCCCAGTACTCTTGACCACATCCCTTCGCCTTCCAGACTGCCTTTTCCTGTAGGGAACACAAATCTTGCATTTCAATCAATTTCTGAGTGTCTATTGTTTGAAAAACCATAATTTTGTCCGTTGATACAGTTACAGGTAACCCTGCTGCCCATTTGGCAGCTTCATCCGCCCTGTTATTGCCCACTGACACCGGGTCTTCCTCGGATGTGTGGGCTTTGCACTTTATGACGGCTACTGCCTTGGGTAACTGTATCGCTGTCAGGAGTCCTTTTATGTGTTGCGCGTGTGGTACTGGTGTACCTGCTGCTGTCGTAAAGTTCCTAAGATGCCAAGGGCCCCGAAATCGTGCACTACCCCGAAGGCGTACCTAGAGTCAGTATATATATTGGCTGATTTACCCTCTGCCAACTCGCACGCTCTCCTTTGTGCTACTAGTTCGGCCACTTGGCGTAACCGGTGCATAGCTCTCCTGTCTCTGTCTATGACAACTCCCATCCGTGTAAAACGTAAAATCTACATTTCCTAAGGGGGTGTCACGTATGTCGGGCCTTGCAGTAAAAGTCTGGTCCAGATATTCCATACAATCATGTGTATCAGTATACCTGCAAAACTCATCCCCAACCAGAGGCTCCTCTCCTTCCACCCTTTGTGCATCCCATATGGTAGGCATGTAGCTGGATTTAAAGTATTGCACCATTTGATGGTGATGTTTGCAGGTGCCATCAGAGCTAGATCCCACTTTGTGAACCTAGCCGAAGAGACATGTCTGGTTTGAGCTGAATTTAACAGAGCTGATACAGCATCCTCCACGATACAGCTATATACACCTCTTCCACCTGGAACCTATAGGACACACTGCAACATTCCACTATTGAAAAGACGTCTAAACTTCATCAGCTGCCGCTAATTCGAATACGGGAATCAGCTGTATCGTGGAGGATTGACACTGAACTCTTCGGAGAAAACTGCAGTCTATCATCTTATACAAGTAACTGCTACGAGAACATCAATTACTACTTGACTGTAAGTTCATTTCTTATAGCCCGCAATTTGAAAAATCTCAATTAGAGTGTGAAGAATACGACTACTATTTGAAAGTGGTTGCTTAAATGCCCAGTCAAGTCTTCTGCATTTTATCTGATTCTTTATTGTTTGTATGTATTTTTTATGAATGGAATAGATTGTTATCTTTAGGATAACAGTTTAAAATCTCTTTCTCTGTATTTTTGGTTAACAGAAAACCCAGTAGCGCTGCAACGACTCCTTCTATACCAGTATCTATTTACAGCTTGTGTGCAGCTGTATCAGGAGTCCTTATCTGCTGCAATTGGCATTCCAGCGCTGAGTGTGGATCTAGATTTTGTTTAAATGTGGTACTGGCACTTGGTGAGGGGGCCATCTTAACAACATTATGGGCCCCCCGGGCAAAGCAGTGCACCAGGACCCCTAGATATAGATGTAGATGTATACAGATATAGAGATAGAGATAGATAGATGTACTTGCTCAGTGACTCTTGAAGGTTTTTTTTGCAGGTTTTTTTCTTTTGCAGGATTATTTATTCTCTTTAAGAGCCGTGCCTATGGGGCCCCCCGAGAAGCTGCCCATCATGCCGAATGGAAAAGATGGCCCTGGCTAGTCTCCAGCACTAGACAAGCTATGTGTTAGTAGCACTTGGTGAGGGGTGGTTGGGTAGGAGGTGATAGTAGGGGGATGTGGGGTAATGGGGGTAGAAGGAGGGGGATGGGGGCTAGTCTCCAGCACTAGACAAGCTATGTGTTAGTGGCACTTGGTGAGGGGTGGTTGGGTAGGAGGTGATAGTAGAGTGAGGTGGGGTAATGGGGGTAGAAGGAGGGGGATGGGGGCTAGTCTCCAGCACTAGACAAGCTATGTGTTAGGGGTACTTGGTGAGGGGTGGTTGGGTAGGAGGTGATAGTAGAGTGAGATGGGGTAATGGGGGTAGAAGGAGGGGGATGGGGGCTAGTCTCCAGCACTAGACAAGCTATGTGTTAGTGGCACTTTGTGAGGGGTGGTTGGGTAGGAGGTGATAGTAGAGTGAGGTGGGGTAATGGGGGTAGAAGGAGGGGGATGGGGGCTAGTCTCCAGCACTAGACAAGCTATGTGTTAGGGGTACTTGGTGAGGGGGTGGTTGGGTAGGAGGTGATAGTAGGGGGATGTGAGGTAATGGGGGTAGAAGGAGGGGGATGGGGGCTAGTCTCCAGTACTAGACAAGCTATGTGTTAGGGGCACTTGGTGAGGGGGTGGTTGGGTAGGAGGTGATAGTAGGTGGATGTGGGGTAATGGGGGTAGAAGGAGGGGGGTGGGGGCTAGTCTCCAGCACTAGACAAGCTATGTGTTAGTGGCACTTGGTGAGGGGTGGTTGGGTAGGAGGTGATAGTAGGGGGATGTGGGGTAATGGGGGTAGAAGGAGGGGGATGAGGGCTAGTCTCCAGCACTAGACAAGCTATGTGTTAGTGGCACTTGGTGAGGAGTGGTTGGGTAGGAGGTGATAGTAGGGGGATGTGGGGTAATGGGGGTAGAAGGAGGGGGATGGGGGCTAGTCTCCAGCACTAGACAAGCTATGTGTTAGTGGCACTTGGTGAGGGGTGGTTGGGTAGGAGGTGATAGTAGGGGGGATGTGGGGTAATGGGGGTAGAAGGAGGGGGATGGGGGCTAGTCTCCAGCACTAGACAAGCTATGTGTTAGTGGCACTTGGTGAAGGGTGGTTGGGTAGGAGGTGATAGTAGGGGGATGTGGGGTAATGGAGGTAGAAGGAGGGGGATGGGGGCTAGTCTCCAGTACTAGACAAGCTATGTGTTAGTAGCACTTGGTGAGGGGTGGTTGGGTAGGAGGTGATAGTAGGGGGGATGTGGGGTAATGGGGGTAGAAGGAGGGGGATGGGGGCTAGTCTCCAGCACTAGACAAGCTATGTGTTAGTAGCACTTGGTGAGGGGTGGTTGGGTAGGAGGTGATAGTAGGGGGATGTGAGGTAATGGGGGGGTAGAAGGAGGGGGATGGGGGCTACTCTCCAGCACTAGACAAGCTATGTGTTAGTAGCACTTGGTGAGGGGGTGGTTGGGTAGGAGGTGATAGTAGGGGGGATGTGGGGTAATGGGGGTAGAAGAAGGAGGGTGGGGGCTAGTCTCCAGCACTAGACAAGCTATGTGTTAGTAGCACTTGGTGAGGGGTGGTTGGGTAGGAGGTGATAGTAGGGGGATGTGGGGTAATGGGGGTAGAAGGAGGGGGTTGGGGGCTAGTCATGGTGTGTGAGCCCCTCTGTGGTGTATGGGGTGTAGCTGGTCTGGGTATTAAGTCTCTCACAGCTCTACCATTATAATAACCAGCTCTGCTATTACTAACAGCCTTCTGCTGACTGCAGCACAATGAGGATTATGTAGCAGCTGATGTGAGAGCTCAGCCGCATGTATGAAGCCCTGATGGCCGGGAGGCTGCACATAAACATGGGGTAACTCTATGGGGGTAATTCCTGCTGTCTGATATATTATTATAGGGAGATCTTACCTCAGCCTTAAAAGGGCCTGAAAGTAGAACTCCAGGTTCCAAGATGGCGACTGAGAGATTATGTGACCACGCCCCCTGTGCAGTGTAAATCGTTGCAGGGGCGGAGATATATCTGTAAGACTAATAGTGTGTGGGAGACTAAAGGAAAATGGCCGCCGCCGTCTTGCTTTGAGGACAATACAGTAATAGAATTGGGGAAAATTGGGAGAGAAATGAAGGTAAAGGAGATATGTGGTTTTAATTAAACAATTGAATCGCTAGTAAAATAGTAACTAAGGCTCTATTGTCCTTTATTCAGTACAGCGGCGGCCATTTTCCCGTAGTCTCCCAGACACTGATGTTACAGATATAGAACCAGTGACGCTGCTCTGCGGGCAGAGTTTCAGAAACGTGCGACGTGACGTCATGACGTCAGCATTGGCTCTGTATATCAGAGGTTCCAGGTCAGGTGATGAGAGGTAACTATTACTGATGTCTGGTTATAAGTTGTCAGATGTCTTATTAATGTCCCATTGGGTGATACTAAGGAGCTGGGGATCATTTACTGCATTTATCATATCAGAATTACAGTTGAATTAAACTTTTCTATAAGGACTGATCTCTCTGCATTGGCTATTATTATTATTATTGTTTGATCTTGAGATATTCATTCCTCTAGTAACTGTCTGTAATATTTTCTTACTGTAAATTGTTATATTTCTGCAGTTAATTAGGAATGTTTACCTGACATTGAACCATTGGATTGACAAACTATATGAACGATCATAAGGTCCATGTAATTTAGATCTGTTTATCTATTTGTTAATACCTATAAGTATAATAAATATGATGGTATAGATGAGAGCACCGTCTATCTCATAATGTCAGTAGATTATTGACGTGCTTGATATTGTTTTGATTTAATTTGTTAATATTATGAAACTGTTTTATGTCTTAATAAATAAGTGCTGTATTTCTTTATACTGGTTTGTGACAATTATACTTATCCTATTACATATGTTTTGTTTTTTAGACATTAATGTTTGAAAATTGAGGAATTTTTTTATATACACAAAAAATCTGATCATAAGAGCTGCTAAAGATTTATTATTCTATCTATTGTTAAGGTTAGTTCATAGACTGTGACATATTCTATCCATCATCATCATTTATTTATATAGCGCCAACATATTCCGTAGCGCTTTACAATTGGGGACAAACATAGTAAACTAATAAACAAATTGGGTAAAAGACAGAGAGGTGAGAAGGCCCTGCTTACAATCTATTGGACAATGGGAGTTTGACACATGAGGTTAGGTCTACATTTTCAGTCGGCCCAGCCAGACTGCAAAGTTAAAAGTGACTCGTAAGCTAAATGATCCTGTCACACAACAATGTCAAGAGGTAGTTGTATAACAGGTGGTAATAGGGTAATGTAGTGAGGTTAAGAGAGTGGTTGAGGAATATTATAAACTTGTCTGAAGAGGTGGGTTTTCAGTGAACGCTTGAAAGCTTGTAGACTAGAGAAGAGTCTTATTGTGCGAGGGAGAGAATTCCATAGAGTGGGTGCAGCCCGGAAAAAGTCCTGTAATCGGGAATGAGAGGATGTAATGAGTTTGGATGAGAGACGCAGATCTTGTGTAGAACGGAGTTGCCGAGTTGGGAGATATTTTGTGACGAGAGGAGATGTATGTTGGTGCAGCATTTTTGATGGCCTTGTAGGTTAGTAAGAGTATTTTATATTGGATTCGGTAGAAAACAGGCAGCCAGTGTAGAGACATACAGAGTGATTCAGCAGAGGAAAATCAATCTTGCCGCAGCGTGCAAAATAGATTGTAGGGGTTTGAGTCTGTCTTTGGGAAGACCAGTAAGGAGGGAATTGCAATAGTCAATGCGGGAGATAAGTGCATGAATTAAGGTTTTTGCAGTGTCTTGTGTGAGATATGTGCAAATTCTGGAAATGTTTTTTAGATGTATGTAACATGATTTAGATATAGAGTCAATGTGGAGAACAAAGGATAGGTGTGAGTCAAGGATTACACCTAGGCAGCCAGCTTGTGGGGTGGGATTTATGGTCATGTTATCAACAGAGATAGAAATGTCAGGTATGCTCTTGTTGGTGGGTAGGAATATTATTAACTCTGTTTTAGAAAGATTAAGTTTGAGTTGGCGAGAGGACATCCAAGATGAAATGGCAGAAAGACAGTCAGTTACACGGGACAACACAGATGTCGAGAGATCAGGAGAGGATAGATAAATTTGGGTATCATCCGCATAGAGATGATAGTGAAATCCAAAGGAACTTATTAGATTTCCAAGAGAAGCGGTATAGATAGAGAACAGCAGAGGACCTAGCACTGAACCTTGCGGTACTCCAACTGATAAAGGAAGTGGAGCAGAGGTGGCCCCAGAGAAATTAACAGTGAAAGAGCGATTAGAAAGGTAGGATGAGAACCAGGATAGAACAGTGTCTTGAAGCCCTAGGGATTGCAGCGTTTGTATAAGAAGAAAGTGGTCAACAGTGTCAAATGCAGCCGAGAGATCCAGGAGAATTAGGAGAGAGTAATGGCATTTAGTTTTAGCAGTGATCAGATTATTGACAACCTTAGTCAACGCAGTCTCAGTGGAGTGTTGAGAACGAAAGCCAGACTGAAGAGGATCCAACAGGTTGTTTGTGGAAAGAAAGCGTGTGAGGCGAGTGTAGGTAAGTCTCTCCAGAAGCTTGGAGGGGCACGGCAGCTGAGAGATGGGACGGTAATTTGAGAGAGAGTTTGGGTCGGATTTTTGTTTTCTTAGAATAGAAGTAATCACTGCATGCTTGTATAGTGACGGAAAGATACCAGTAGAGAGCGAGAGATTACAGATTTTAGTTAGAGGTGAGATGAGCACAGGAGACAAGGATCTACCAATTTGCGAAGGAATAGGATCAAGAGGGTAGGAGGTAGAGTATGAGGATAAGAAGAGAGTAGAAATTTCCTCTTCATTTGTTGGGTCAAATGAAGAAAGGGTGTCAGAGGTTGGTGGGAAGGAATTGAGCCAATTGCTTGTCGAGTAAGAGGATACCAATTCTAGTCTGATCTTATCAATCTTGTCCTTGAAATAAGAAGCAAGATCCTGGGCACTGATAGTGGACGGAGGGTTTGGGGTGGGAGGATTGAGAAGAGCTTTAAATGTCTTAAAAAGGCGTTTGGGGCTGGAAGCCTGAGCATAGATAAGAGATTGGAAGTATGTTTGTTTTGCAGTGTCCAGAGCATTTAGATAGGAGCGGTAGATAGAAGTATATGTGAAGAAGTCATTAGAGGTTACGCACCAATACATGGGAGAAACAATGACCTGAAGATCTTGGAACTGACCAACAAGATCATTCAGCTGGTGACTGGAGAGGTGACTGCTGGGAATGGGACATTATACAGTAACACCAGGGGATGTGTCTGGGTGATGACTGTGTCATTGTGTTGTCAGGTTCCTATAAGGTGTGAGGATGTCCCTGTGTATTTCTCTATGCAGGAGTGGAAGTATTTAGGAGGACACAAGGGTCTGTACGAGGCCGTGAGGATGGAGAATCACCGGATCCTCACATCACTGGGTAAGAGGAGACTTTAAATTATTATAGAGGAGAGAATAGTTCTGAGGGCCACCTAGATACACTCATCTGATAATCACATATAAACAATGTAATCAGTCACTGTGTGTTTCCTACAGATGGATCCAGTAACAGAAATACCCCAGAGAGATATCTCTGTCCTCTTTATTCACAGGATTGTACACAGGAAAATCCCAGTATCCCACAGGAGTATCAGGTATATGACATTTTAGGGTCTCACCAAATATCTAAATTCCAAAGTGACTTTTATTATATTATGTGTAAAAGAGCTGTGTGCATCTTATACACTGATATTCTTCTGTTTCATCTCATACATTTTATTACCATAATCCTCTTAATGTAACTCTCACATGTTTGTCTCTCTACCTCCTATCCTCTTTGTATTGTTTCCTTTGTTCTAGTTGTCTTCTGATGTAGTTGCTGTCTCTATTATCTCTTGCATTGATTTTTATCATCTTATCTGTATATTTTTGTTTACTTTTTGCTGATTGTGCGGCGCTGCAGATTCTATAGTGTCATATAAATAAGATGATATTGTTATTGTGGGATTTTTAGGGCGACATCCTGACTGATATTAAAGTAGAAATTACAGAGGGAGAGGAAGAGACGTATGTGAGGGGTGATCAGCAGTGTAAGGAGGAGGAAATCCCTACAGATATCAGCACAGGTGAGTAATAATCACTTATTACAGAAGAGTCACATATTCTGCTTATCCAGGCACTAAAACAATCATTTATTCTACACCCTCCTCTGTCAGTACAAACTAACGAGAAAAACGTATTTGTCCAGTGGGAGAATCAGGAGCCATCAGCCCCTATTAGACTCCTATTTTCCTCCTCACATCATATCATTGTGTGCTACCAGCCCAGAGATCTGACCAGTCTCCTCCTCACATCATATCACTGTGTGCTACCAGCCCAGAGATCTGACCAGTCTCCTCCTCACATCATATCACTGTGTGCTACCAGCCCAGAGATCTGACCAGTCTCCTCCTCACATCATATCACTGTGTGCTCCCAGCCCAGAGATCTGACCAGTCTCCTCCTCACATCATATCACTGTGTGCTACCAGCCCAGAGATCTGACCAGTCTCCTCCTCACATAATATCATTGTGTGCTACCAGCCCAAAGACCTGACCAGTCTCCTCACATCATATCACTGTGTGCTACCAGCCCAGAGATCTGACCAGTCTCCTCCTCACATCATATCATTGTGTGCTACCAGCCCAGAGATCTGACCAGTCTCCTCACATCATATCACTGTGTGCTACCAGCCCAGAGATCTGACCAGTCTCCTCCTCACATCATATCACTGTGTGCTACCAGCCCAGAGATCTGACCAGTCACCTCCTCACATCATATCACTGTGTGCTACCAGCCCAAAGACCTGACCAGTCTCCTCACATCATATCAATGTGTGCTACCAGCCCAGAGATCTGACCAGTCTCCTCCTCACATCATATCACTGTGTGCTACCAGCCCAGAGATCTGACCAGTCTCCTCCTCACATCATATCATTGTGTGCTACCAGCCCAGAGATCTGACCAGTCTCCTCCTCACATCATATCACTGTGTGCTACCAGTCCAGAGATCTGACCAGTCTTCTCCTCACATCATATCATTGTGTGCTACCAGCCCAGAGATCTGACCAGTCTCCTCCTCACATCATATCATTGTGTGCTACCAGCCCAGAGATCTGACCAGTCTCCTCCTCACATCATATCATTGTGTTCTACCAGCCCAGAGATCTGACCAGTCTCCTCCTCACATCATATCACTGTGTGCTACCAGCCCAGAGATCTGACCAGTCTCCTCCTCACATCATATCATTGTGTGCTACCAGCCCAGAGATCTGACCAGTCTCCCCCTCACATCATATCACTGTGTGCTACCAGCCCAGAGATCTGACCAGTCTCCTCCTCACATCATATCATTGTGTGCTACCAGCCCAGAGATCTGACCAGTCTCCTCCTCACATCATATCATTGTGTGCTACCAGCCCAGAGATCTGACCAGCCTCCTCCTCACATCATATCACTGTGTGCTACCAGCCCAGAGATCTGATCAGTCTCCTCCTCACATCATATCACTGTGTGCTACCAGCCCAGAGATCTGACCAGTCTCCTCCTCACATCATATTATTGTGTGCTACCAGCCCAGAGATCTGACCAGTCTCCTCCTCACATCATATTATTGTGTGCTACCAGCCCAGAGATCTGACCAGTCTCCTCCTCACATCATATCATTGTGTGCTACCAGCCCAGAGATCTGACCAGTCTCCTCGTCACATCATATCATTGTGTGCTACCGGCCCAGAGAGCTGACCAGTTTCCTTCTCACATCATATCATTGTGTGCTACCAGCCCAGAGATCTGACCAGTCTCCTCCTCACATCATATCATTGTGTGCTACCAGCCCAGAGATCTGACTAGTCTCCTCCTCACACTGTCTGGTGTATCTCATGGGATGTCAGTCTGACTCCATGAAATTACCTGTGATTGGATATCTTAGAAGTAACTTATGGTATAAATTTATTTAAAGGAAATAACTCTGGGTGCTTAGTTATATAATTGGAAATGTACTTATTTTTGATATTGTGTATATGTTGGTAAGGGAGTTTATTTCTGAGACCAGGGGAAGAAATTATTAGGTCTTAACTGGACTAGAGGAAATGCATTATATAGCTGATACAATAAGCCTTTGTTGATGAAGTCTTTTGTGTATCTTGGAGTAGGGAAATGACTTGTTTGGGGTTTTGTGACTTTCTTTGAGAATGTGTATTCTGCAGCTGTCTGAAGAAAGGACCCATGTTAATCTCATGTTAATTAGACCTTTTGATGTGTGAGGGCACAGGAAGGTTTAATTAAGACTTGCTACTGGATTTAAAGTAAACTTGGGATAAACCGCGCTTCCTATACAGATATGTAAGAATGTTGCCTTCAAGGGAAATACCTTGTGATAAGGGGGGCTCCCTTCCCCTAAAGATACACACATAAATTACAATAAGTGGTATAACCTGGTGCAATAAGTGTGGATAGTAAAATAGACGGTATTGATGTAAACAATTAAAACAAATATGTATTAAGTAGTAAAAGCACCATAAATGGTCCGGAACAATAATTATGGGTTAGGATATTATAGATTGTACAGTATATCCCAGCAGTATGTTGTTTTCCTATTGCTAAAATAATCATGAAACTTTGGGATCCACCGATTTTGTTGTATTTTTAGGTGTAAGTTTTACAATTAGGGGATTGAGATTATCATGGAGGGGGGTGCTATAGGAGCCGCATCGCTCCTTCACAACGGGAAACCGTTACATATGTTATAGGGGTTGAAGGGAGGCAATGAACCCCGACGTCTTGAAGAGGAACTATCCGAAGGCAGCTGTGTAGACTCTACATTAAGATGTCTAAAGTGAGTGACTGTTCTGTTTAGTACAACACTGTCGCTATATCCTTTCCATTTTTTGGACCCTATTGGTTTGTGGCCCCCTTTTCACCTATAATATCTTAACCCATCTAGTCCTGTATTTTTTAGAGAGGACATATAGTTTGGACATGTTTAAGGTGGACAGTTTATGTTCTGGACTTATTGGATCTATTATCCTTTATATATATTTATATGTGTTTTTATATGGGTATCAATGCCTTATAATTATTGGTCCGGACCATTTATTGTGTTTTTACTTCTCAATAAATATTTGTTTTAATTGTTTACATCGATACCGTCTATTTTACTATCCACACTTATTGCAGCAGGTTATACCACTTATTGTAATCTATATTTGCTACTGGATTTCCTGTGTCTAAAAACAAGATGCAGGAAATCTCAGCAAGTTTTACGATATCACAGATAAGTGTAAATATTTTTAGCTTTGCCCATGCATGTAAATCCATGTTTGGGTAAACAAATTAGATCCTGATTCGAAAAAATAGCTCAGACCTCAGGGGGCTGGCTTACCCTGTAAGGCTGTGTCCAAATCTGTATAAAATGCACCGTCTTGTATTGAAAATTGTTCTTCTTGTTCCATATGACCTGCTCCCTGGTACCTTCAACCAGTGTGAGCAAATAAACATCACTTGCTTCAAAGACCTGTTTGAAAACTTCTCTATCCCCATGACCTACAGATTAGACCCAAAATCTAATTCATTCCCAGCTGTTTCTGAGGTTTGGACCCAGCATCCAGTACCACTGCTCTTCCCGCTACCCAGCAGCTCTGGACAGGGGGATCCATCCACAGCAACCCTGATCCATAGCAAAGAGGTCAGGAGTACCAGCCCAGGTACACCAGTAACGGGGTACACTCGCAGCGTCCGTTACCCAGTACTGGATGCCAGTAAGGAGTTCAGTGGTGGCAACATTTGTAAGCCCCTCCTACTGCAGTTAGAGGGCGCATTCAGGATAACGAAACAGAATGGTGGCAAAGTAAGCCCAGCCGATTCCCAGCAGCAACAGACAGGGTGGCATAGGTGGTCCATCCGGTCACATTACCTATGAACCACCTGTACACTACGTCCTGTGACATTATTCATAACCATCTCTTTGTACTATCACATGTGACATCACCATGAATATTTGATCCTCAGCTGTATATTATCACTGTAATACTAATGCAGAATTTGAGATTATTCTTCTCCCTCTAAGATCACATACACCCCAATCACAACGTACACTTCACACAAACTCTCCCATCTCACACACACCTGTCATTACACAATAGATCCCCTCCAATCTACGTGTTGGATGCTCTTTACAGTTGCTCTTTTTTCTGCTGATCTGACTCTGTACCGTGCTTTGCCCTTATACATTACTTTGTGTTGTTGCCCATCTGTGCCCTGCTCCATTCTCCTACTCTCTACTGATGCTGTCCTCTGCTCTGTGCAATGATGTGAGACCTAAGAGTAATGTAAACCCATATCCAGGACTCACTGCTAATTTAACCCACATCTACTCTGCTTTTGACTGTGTGTGAGATCAGTGTCTAGTTGAACAGTGTCAATGGCTAATGAGTCTTCCTGTTCTAGGATGCTGGCTGGGTAATGTGTGTGGTTAGGAAATATTACTCACCAAAGTCCGCATTTTACCTGATATTGTCCAAGCTGTATACAATCTGCGTGTCACTGTGGCTGGGTTTATACAATGTGCTTGGTAATGCAGATTATTAATTATAATTAAGTGTTTGTAGTTCACATATCGAATTTAAAAAGATGGACATTTCAACTTTCTCATAGTGTGAAAATGTTGGGCATTATAATATGGTAAATAATGTAAAATAAAATGTCTATTTCCATACATTTATTTTATTTTCAGGAGATGGATTCAAACGCAGGAATATCTCGGATGAAAAATTTATTTTGTCTACGGATTTTGAAATAGAAGATATCACACATGATTCTCCAGGAGAAAAACCCACTACCCTAAATATACATCCAATACTTCAGAGAGCAGATAAATCATCTGATCCTTCTAATCATGAGGGAGATACTCCTGCTAACGTAGATATTGTTACACATAGTACAGCTCATACTGATGATAAAATATTTCTATGTTCTGAGTGCGGGAAAAGTTTTACGCATATTTCAGCTCTTGTTGAACATCGGAGAACTCACAACGGTGAGAAACCGTTTACATGTTATAAGTGTGGGAAATGTTTTACACATAAATCAAATCTTGTTGCACATCAGAGAACTCACACAGGTGAGAAACCGTTTACATGTTCTGAGTGTGGGAAATGTTTTACACGTAAATCACATCTTGTTGCACATCAGATATCTCACACAGGTGAGAAACCGTTTACATGTTCTGAGTGTGGGAAATGTTTTACACGTAAAGCATATCTTGTTAAACATCAGATATCTCACACAGATGAGAAACCATTTACATGTTCTGATTGTGGGAAATGTTTTACATGGAAATTAAATATTGTTAAAGATCACACAGGACAAAAGCAATTGGATATGAAACAAGTTTACTGTACTACTTCAAACATTGTAAAATCAGCTGATTCAATTTAAAAATATATATCATATAAGGGTACAGTTGTGCCCTTATATTAAGGATGAATGTAATTAGCAGCATTCCGCCATGTTAAATTTGTGAGGCTACATTTTAAAAATTATTATAGCAATTTAGCTAAAATTTGGCATGCCAATGGAGAACCATCTATAAATGCTGCATGCCAGATTTCAGGAAAAAAAAGAATAAAAAAATTTGAAAATCTTGCCATTTTTTTCCACTTCTTGTTTTGCAAAAAGTCACGATAGAGGTGTGTGCTGGTTGTAGTCAAAGTGGCTTCACCTGGGAGTACAGACATGGCTGACTTTCCCTCCGCATAATGATTTATTTCAGTAAGCTGCAGCGAAATTAGATGTATTTGTTTGCTATAGCTGGGCTAATTAGTGTTTTGGGTCTAGGGGAAGGGGGGTACTGTATCATTATTAGGGCTGTCACCACTCTCATTCAAAAGTTTAATCCCTCTGAGCGTGCTAAGGCAGATGTAAAAACCATTTTGTTTCCTGCCCCCTCAGTGACATTGCAGTCCTAGAAGGAACATTGCTGTATATCAGGAGAAAGGACTGAAGTCACAGTCTACGTGATGGAGGCAGCATAGGGTTTATGACCAGATGAATAGCAGAATGACACCCACATATGTACTGCTAGATAGCAACACTCAGCCAATGTATTACAGCCCCCACTGTCTCCCTAAGGCACTGAAGTAGTGTACAACACCTCTGTCACCCAAGTCAGCGCACCTCCAGAAGCCACACTGTACTGTAACATCAGGACTGTGACAGCCCTGTCAGCATATTATCAAGTGTCCCTCCATATTAGTAATCCTGAACTACACAGATCATCACTATATATACTGTAACCCCCCTCCACCCTCACAATCTCATTCTCTTCCTTTCTGACCCTTTAAGAGGAGGGCACACACTGTCTACCTTAACCCATCGTATCACAGGGGGAAGGCCCTATTGTCTATGCAGTCCTGGCTGCAATGCAGCCCACCCATACTGCAAGTGAGCAGGCAGAAACAATCACTAGTGCAGTGTGATGAGAGACAGAAAGATCCAGCCAGCAGCTCTGTGTATGTGTACACTCCCTCTGCCAGCCTCGTTGTGAGCAATACACAGGACGGCCTCCTGCAGGGATCCTGGGACTTGTAGTATGAGCAGTCACACGATCAGGAAGTCCCAATACAATCACAGTATCAAGGAGACCATAGAAGGGGGCGGGTCTTAAATATTGAGGAAATGATAATATGAAAATGGATTACACTACAGTGAGGGTATTTGTGTGTATATACATATGTGTTATAGAGGCACAGTAATGATAAGTATTTATATCATTGCTCACTGTAATACAGCAGCATGCTGTAAGAACTTGTATGTATACAAAATGCTGAATTCTTGATTCTGAGAAAAAACATTTTGAATGTTAATATTTTCAATTAAAATGATGCAACATAACTGTATGACTCATTGCAACTATGGATAATTTGCTGTACCGTTTTCAATGTGACAATTAAAGAATAAAGTTTTGAAGAGTTTATTTATGATGATTTATAAATGTATAGGACACATTTATTGCGGGGTTATTTTAAGTCAGTTCCCTATGAGTCTAGTTAATTGTGTCCCATTCTGGGCAGCTGCTTCTTTTGTGACCTATTTGGGGCAGTAGATCCATCTGTGTTCAGGAGATCCATATGGAAATGACCAACTTTCTTTGTGTTGATCCTTTAAATGAATCATTAACCAGTAGATTTGTTATTTTCTTAGTGACCCTTGATTTTCTCCATGTGAAATGCAAATGTAGATGTTACAGGGCTCTAGTTGGAAACAGCGTCTGTGTGTGTGTGTAACACCCCCTCTGGTGTTCACAGTGACTGAGTGTGCAATCCGGCACTAGGACCCAGCGGAGACACACTGGGAATGTTGCTTAGCAACATCAGGCTGGTGTAAGCTCAGGTGGTCAGAACCAGTGGAGAGAGGAAGAGCCAAGGACCAAGGACAGAGGGGAGGAGGTCCTGGGACCACCTTATAATCTGGGAGCTGGTCCATCCCCTGCTGCCACTAGGGGCCATAGTACAGGAGGTCCTGGGACCACCTTATAATCTGGGAGCTGGTCCATCGCCTGCTGCCACTAGGGGCCATAGTACAGGAGGTCCTGGGACCACCTTATAATCTGGGAGCTGGTCCATCCCCTGCTGCCACTAGGGGCCATAGTACAGGAGGTCCTGGGACCACCTTATAATCTGGGAGCTGGTCCATCCCCTGCTGCCACTAGGGGCCATAGTACAACATCACTGATATAATACTAGTGATATGGGGCAGATTTCGGAGAAATTACCTCAGAAAGCGACAGGATGATAGGAGGGAGCAGCGCACATGGAGTGTCTATCAGCCTCCAACTCAGAGATATTACCCTTGCAGAAGACGGGTGAGAGATTTTACACCCCCTCCCCCTGCAGAGCACGGGACAGGGTGACGTGAGAGAAAAGCGGGTGTGCAGGCGGTTACATGGGAAAAGCTTGTGCGCAGGGGCTGCCATGTGAGAGAAAAGATGGTGTTCAAGGGGTCAACATTATTAACCATATGTTTTGAGGGGTGACAGAGCAGTCGAACAGAGACAGCCTGATCAGTCGACTGCTGAATGTTGTCCCGGGGTGGCAGGTAATGGCAGACAGCGGTCAGGGATGTGTGACCAAAGCAAGCTGAGCGATTGAGGGTAGATGCAGATAGGGAATGGTGGGGAGAGGGGTCCTGGCTCGAAGGGTGTGTGGGCACACTAGGGTTCTGAAAGTAATGAGGGTATGATTATGGCTATGGTTAGGGACTCAATACAGATTGGCAGCTGAGTGATGAGATCTGATGAAGGGTAGACTGAGGTCCAGGGAACAATTATACAAAATAGGGACAATGTTGTTATGGCCACCAATGCGTCATAAACTTGTAGAACTAGCGGAAGAGGTCTTCACTTACAGCAGCCGCCTTTCCCATAGAGACTGGTTATGCTCACAGGTACTTGGATGCCCCTAGGTCTTACACTCAATGTAGTACAAGTTTATGGTCACACAGCGGCACCCAGGAAGGGGAGGTAATACATGGAGTAGGGACAGACCAGAGGTCTGCGGACTGGACAGAGATGATAATGTCTGACCTGACAGAGCACAGGCGGAGACGTCTGGTACAAGCTGGGTCAAGGCCTTAGGCAAAGGTTCAGAGTCCAGGAAACAGGCAGAGGTCATACACAGAAAAAGCAATTCAAGGTTTAACACCAATACAGCACAGAAGCAGGTAGCAAACTGGAACAGAACGTGACAGTTCTGGACCTACTGGTTCACAATTTAGAGATCAAACTATCCCAAGTGCTCATCATCACCATTTGTTTAGAAGGCGTCATATTGCATAACGGATAGAAAAAATGTATAGGGATAACAGCGCTGCTCTAAAGAAATGTAAAGCTGCCAAAGTGGGTCTGGACAGGACGAAGTAATATTGCATAATGCTGGAGAGTCATCTTACAGATATGACACACATGACTACAATAAGTTATGACTGATACATAAATTGCATAATCAATGACATGAATACAATTAATCATAACAACGTTTCTACGGATGGTCTTGAGCTAGCATGATATTAAGACATGACAACAAGGATGTACAAAGGAGACGGACATTAGGATGAGAGTGCCCTGCCTGTGAGAGTTGGATGGAGACTGGAGCCTTAATGATGTAGGCTACATGGGTTGGGTACCTATTAACAATGATCGTAACCCTGACAACGTATCCCCCGACAGACTGCTAATACTGACAGCTTGGAACACAGACCTCAAACGCTGGCGACTCGCTTCCGGTCTTCTCAGACGCCCCGGCCGTCTGTATGTTGCGTGCCGGAGGTGGATTGTCACGTCGCCGAACACATTTAAAGAGGTACGTTATTTATACTGTTAGGGTTCTGATACATACCCGACATCACAATCCAGCACCGGCAAGCAGCATCTTAGGAATTACCACACGTTGCATAGCAGAGTCTTCAGAAATCCACGCCGTTGCTGTGAAAGCAAGTATATATTCTCATCATGTCGTTATTTAACAATTATTTTTTTTTGTAGGAATACTGGTTGTCGGTGTCCCGAGCATCGGGATACTGTACCCCACCCTCTACGATTCCCCACACTTCCATAGGGCAGACACAACGGGACCAGAAGTATGGAAATGCTGAAATTTCTATGAATGTTATCCGAGATATGAATATTGTTACGAACCCCTCAGCCAGTACAACAAAACCCAGTATCTTCTCCGAATGTCTGGTGTTCACTGTTGCCCCTAGTGGTGGGGACAGGCTTGGCTGCAGACAAACAGAGGGTCGTGAGACGTGCACTGGCTGGGGAGAACCCAGGAATAGAGTTACCGAGGCCGTAGAGTAGGAAGTGCAGGAAGGAGACAGGAGAGACACCGAGTGGATGGTGTCAAGATAGATATATCACTCGTGGCCAGTAATAAAGGAACAGCTGATGGAGAGGTTCCCCAATACACAGCAGCTTCTGTACCGGTGCTTGTCCGGAAAGGAACGGATCTTGCAGTGATAGGTAACGATGATGGAACTGAACGTAGGCAGTTGCAAGGGGTAACTACAACCCACAGTACCGCACAAGAGTCTGGAGATTGGAGGGAAACAGTTCCTATGCGGTTGCCAGGGGTAACTACAACCCACAGTACCGGTGATAGTCCGGAGATTAGAGGGAAACAGTTCCTAGGCGGTTGTCAGGGGAAACTACAACCCACAGTACCGGTGGTAGTCCGGAAATTAGAAGGAAACAGTTCCTAGGCAGTTGCCAGAGGTAACTACAACTACAGGCACACAGTGAAACCCAATGAAGAGTAGACAGGAACGGAAACGGTCTGGTACATGGGAATACACTAAATCGGCAGGAAACAAGAGGAACAGGTAACAGGGAAAACACAAGGGAACATAACACTATGGTAAATGTATTACCAGCAATCCTGCAGAGGATTAGCCGGCTATTTAAGAAGAGCAGAACCAATGGGCTGTAGGTGATAATGAGGAGCCAGATAAGTGAGCTCAGAGAAACAGGCTGGCCAGGTGAGGCATTACATAGAAATGACAGCCTGAATGAGGGCAGACCTAACTGACCCTATCTAAGACCTATCTAGCTAATCTATCTGCCTATCTGATCTACCTAAACTAATCTACCTAATCTATCTAAGAACTAAACTAACTACCTATCTAAACACCCAAGTGGCTATCTAATACCTAACAAACTACCTACCTACCTATCCCTAACTATCTATCTAGTAACTCTGACAGAGAGCCCGGCGAGTCATAACAGATATGAGATATTGATATGATCAGGAGTGTAATGTTTTAATTATTGTATGTATATACTAATATAATTTACTATTATCTTTCATTTATAATTGGGATCTGAAATAACACACAGGTGTGCACTTAGGGGGGTTTGTAGTTGCCCCAAAACCTTTCCCCCTCCAGGTTATGATTGGGCTTAAGGGACTAATGAAGATGCTGGTCGATCCATCTGGACCAGCCGTGGATCCGATCCTCTCCTTCCTCTGTGTGTGCGTGCCTTCCCCTGCTGACTTTACACGTGGTGCACCACTGAAAGGCAATTGCCTTTCCCCAGCTGCTGCTGCTGCTGGTATCATGCTGTGGTAGCTGTATGGAGAAGTCAGCTGATTGCTGGCTGTCAGGTGAACCAGGTACCGGGGACCCGTAGTATTCCAAAAAGAACAGACAGAAGCGTGCCTCTGACACCTACAGTGCCAAATGCAAGAAGGTAAGTGTGGGGAGAGAGTGCTCTTAATGTATTGTGGGTGGGGGTTTGGGCTATAAATTTAATTCACTGTGGGGGCTAATTTAATAATGGATGGGCAATATTAATATATTGGTGGGATAGTTGATTTGATGATGGGGCTATTTAATTTAATAGTGGGCTCACTGTAGTGCCTATTAATTTAAGGTTGTGTAGTGAGACTTAATTTAATGCTGGGGTGGTATGGGGGCTGTTAATTGAATGTGGGGCTGAGTCTGTGGCACAGGAGGGCTATTTGTTAAAAGGGAAAACTAATTATTGTTTGAGGGGAAATAGGTGTATTTATTAAAGGTGAATACTATGAATTTAATGTGTAATTTCTGACCTCGTTCGTTAGGGTTAGGTGTATTTATTAATGGGGGAATAGGTTTATTACTATTAGTTTAATGTATCGGTTGTTTCAGGGGAAGTTTAATTACTAAATGTGAATACTATTTAATTTTGGGGCTAGTTCACGGAGGGAAGCCTAGTTACTGAACGTTGGGGCTGGTTGATGGGAGTGAAGCATTCACAAAAAACCTTGATGATGGCATAATTGGTAAGGCAAAGTTAGTGTGTGGTATAGATGGGGAACGTTTTAATCACTTTAGACAGACCAGGTGATTGTTTTTGTCTCGTCACAAAGGCTTAGGTGAGTGGTGAATATTTTATTTGATTGTTATTTTCCAGTGTGATATATTTTCTTTAATATGGAACTATCCCTATTTTTGTGGCTTACCTATAAAGGATACAATAAAACAATATAGGGAATGACAGGGAGGGGGTGGGGGGGAAAGGAGAGAAACTACCAGGGCCCAGTGGACCCAGGAAAGAATGATCGAATTTCTGCAAATGGATAGCAAGTTGAACATATGGTAATTACCAAAGAAGGTCTGAAAGTCCATTAGCAGAGAGATTTTGGTGGGTCGAATTATATTGATACCATAGGCTCCAGATCTGGATGAATTGTGAGCTTTATAGTGCAGATAAGTAGATACTTTCTCTATGGTCGCACGGTACACTTGCTGTAGGGAGGTGATATTTTTCAGTGGCTTGCTAGTAGGCATCTAGACGTGTTGAGAATCTGCAAAGTCAATCTGTCAGAGGTTTCGTCCAGGCTCTCAATTGGCAGGCCTAAAAGAATAGACCATGGATCTTTATAAATGGATATTAAATTAACTTTGGAAATGAGTTTGGTTATATTGTCCAAAAATCTAACAAGTTTAGGACATAGCCATCAGGCGTAAAGGAAGCAACCCAATTCACCGCAATTTCTCCAACACCAAGGGAAACTGGTGTTGCACGTCCTCTGGAGTTCAGTTGGTACTAAGTACCACCTGTAGTGGCTCTTATAGGCATTTTATTTGATATGGACTGAGATGGAGGACTTTTTTCCTGATTGTTCATCATCATCATCATCATCATCACCATTTATTTATATAGCGCCACTAATTCCGCAGTCATGAATCTTCATCTGGAGGCCTACCAAAATCCATTTCCCAATAGAATACCATTATCTAGGATGTTGAGAGCCACACTGATACCATTGGAGGACCAATGCATAAAATAGGAGAATTCGTATCGAGCAAACTTGAAATTGTCCCTAATAAGGTTATGGGAGAAGGGTCCAAAGTGGTATTAAAGTGAGTTTTACAGGGATCCCATATTTGGCAGAAGTAAACTATTAGCTGTGTGTTATGGCTATCGGTCTTATCATAACCTTGTAGAACAAGATGGAGAAGTCTTCACCTATAGCAGCCACCTTTCCCGTAGAGCTCGCTATACTCACAGGCACTCGGATGCCCCCAGGTCTTAAACCCAGAGTAGTACAGGTTTATGAACGTACGGTAGTGCAGAGTAGCAGGGAATAGTGAATCATGCATGGTCAGGAAACAGGCTGAGGTCTTAGGTCCGAAGCAGGTACCGTGGTCATAAACAGGCAAGATGTCAACGGTCGGGGCAAAAACAGGAAGTGACGTCCCGGTCGTCATGGAGGGGGCCAGGATGCATCCTGCGGGTACAGTGACTCGCGGCGGCGACTCGTGACACTGTAAGAGCGCTAGTGTGGACCTTTCCCTGGGGACAAAGTCACAACCTTGAGAAGCAATATTGCATGAGTCAGCCTCCAGAGCGATCTGTCTGGGAGCAAGATTGGTTGCAAACCCAGCAACGGTCTTGCTCAGGTGGGAAGTCAGGTAAAAAAAGATGTATGTCTGGAGAACCTCTATCACCGTTAGAGGTGGCACGTCTATAATTTATAGAGCTGGTTCTCGCTTTTCCATATTGAATGACCTATTAATGTAATTAGGTCAAAATGGGGCTAGGCACCTGGGTGGAAGAGGTAACGTAAAATAGGCAGGACATTCATTTAAAGAGCCACAATTCTACCCAGCCAGGAGTAAACCAGCTTCTGCCATCTGCACAGGTCCAATTTTATGGATCTTCGGAGGGAAAATCTTCTTGTAAAGACTGTCATAGGTAAGAGTGATGTAAACCCCTTGGTATTTAATTATTATTTTTACATGAGAACTTAAGTTTGCCATTAACGAGTTCAAGGAGGCTGGGAGAGTAGTGGGTTAAGCCTCTGTATCAGAATAACCAATTCTGACACGTGGCCATAGAGATAAAAAAAAAATTGAAAAGGTTTGAAATTGACATTTGGGGACGTTACGATGTCATCAGCAAACAAGGAGATATTGTATTCCACCGAGCTGCTGATGGTTGGGGACAGACGGATTCTCACAGCCAGGAGGTCAATGACAAGTGCAAATATCTTGGGGCGACACCTCCGTCTAGTATCTTAAGTAATATCAAAGGATTATGAAAGAACACTTTTCACAAAGATTATTGCAAAAACTGCTGAATAAAGAACTAGTATGCCCCACAGAAAGTCTCTCCAAAACCCGAATTGATGCAGAGTATCCAGCAAAATGGACCAACTGATTCTATCAATAATAATAATAAAAATCATCAAGAGAAACCAATAGTGTTGGAGATTTTTGAGTTTATGATATGGATCAAACTTCTAGTATTTTCATGGGCCTGACTACTAGGTACAAACATTACCTGGTCAGTGTAATAACTGGGATTTGGTTTTAACTTGGTCACAGTGTAACACTGCGTTCAACCAACTCATTTGCAGGTAGATTTTGACATCCGTGTTCAGCAATGAAATGGATTGATAGTAGATACCCTCTCTTGGGATAACAATTATGTGAGCTTCAAGTGCCTCTTTTGAAAAGGAGTTACCTTAACTTATATACAAAAAGGTGCAACTTATCCAATGGCCATATCTAGCATATGTGGATGGGTGAAGCATGTTCCTGAACTTGGTATAGAACGCAGCATATTGTGTATGCACATAACCCTAACAGTAAATAGAAATAGAAAACAAGGAAAAAGACATTGCCTATTGTAGATCAATGTGTTACACACGGATGATAGTGTCCTGTTACGTCCATAGGAAAAACTCCAAGATGACTAAATTATGAAGTCCCAATAGTTCAGATAACTGTGAAATTGCACAAAAAAAAGAGTCTTCATACTCTCCATTGCAAAGGAAACTGTCTGGACCCAGGCTCCTGCCTTGGAAACAGGGGACAGGGCAACTAAAACTGTAGAGTAATCTCAGCTGTAACAGAAGTTAACCAGTAAGGGCACATAAGTCAATAAGACTTATGTGGGAGGATCACTAGACAGGGTCAGAAAACTCTGTTTATTCAGCTTCTTTACCTTGAGGATGGACTCATCTGGAGATCTAGGAGACAATACATACACATACACACACACACACACACACACACACAGTACCCCAATGCTAGTGTGATGTATGGTTATTTAATGCACTAGTTGTGGATGTTTCAATGAACCTCTGTAAGTTGTAATCAATCTGTTTTATTCCTTATTAGTGTTGGTATTAGCTTTTATTCCTTAACTGTACAATTATCCAGTAACATGACTCTTTGTCCCTAATGGGGGTCCTTTGATTTTAAAAGTGCCTCCCCAACATCCTGAGGTTACCAGAGGTAACTGGATCCCAGAATCCTCCTGACGTAGCTGTTTTTAAAAGAAGGGAATCTCAGATAATTTGATATAGTCGTTTATTAACTCTTGTGTACACAGACCAACAAGTCTAATCAGATCAGAAGATAACGATAATACATTTTCACATGTTTTATAAGGAATAATCTTGGCACCCTTATGCAGAGGAGTGTTTACTTTGGCATTTACACTGATTGGATAACTATTAATTATATGCACCTCTACTGAAAGAATGCGCCTCACCTTGCAGAAGCACATTCCAAGAAGCATGAAAAACAAACATATTCATCTCTTGCACAACCTAGTTCATAAAAAAACAGAATCATATAGATACATTATGGCTCCTAGATTCCATTTTGTAACCAAAATTGCTTATTTACATTTCATTAATTTCTTCCCCTGGGTATCGTGACAAAGGTGGATTTCTGGAGTAATATTGTGTAATTTGTGGGTTTCTTTTGGAATATGAGCTTGTATGCAGACAATAGACAAAATATAGTTCATAGCAGGAGATACTGTCAGGTAAGGTTTTATACAGTGATCACAGAACTGGCTGCTTATAAGAATTGGTTGGACGAAATGGTGAATGGCTATATAGCTAGCAAGTAATGCTGCTGTTCTGTGCTGTAAGATAAGGATAGTGTGTTTGATTTAATCTTTCCATGATGGCTGACCAAGTGCCATGCTGACTGGTAACCCCTGCAATGTTGTATGCACTATGCTGCATTGTATCAACTCCTACACTGCACTATACCTCCTGCAATGCTATATAATTGTGGGACTCTGCATATAATGTATGGGGTACTGTGTTGATATGGTGTTTTAAATTAAGTGGAGATTTTGTTTTATGAAGTATTATTGGTCATCGTGATTGGCCAAAATAGCCACTGTGTGAGATACATAATATTTTTGTTGTAGTGTCATGTACTATTCAGAATAAATGGAGGTTGTGATATATATGCACATGATACAAGACAAATGGTGTTATGTATTATACATTTGTGATATAGTGAGGATTTTGTGTTGATTCTGTGGTTTGTATACAGGAATAGCAGTGCACTTATTTTATACATATAATCTAATATATAATAGTTTAATGGAATCTGGGATACATGTGTGTGTGTATATATATATATATATATATATATATATATATATATATATATATATATAATATATATATATCTATCTATATATATTCACACACATGCACTTTTTATTTATATTATTATAATCAACTTATTTTATAATATATGAAGTCTTACAGCAAATTTGTTTCATATCCAATTGCTGTGATTTTTTTGATGCTTAACAAGAGATGATTTATATGTAAAACATTTACCACATTCAGAACAGGTAAACGATTTCTCACCTGTGTGAGTTCTCTGATGAGCAACAAGCTTTGATTTCCATGTAAAACACATCCCACACTCAGAACATGTAACTGGTTTCTCACCCGTGTGAGTTCTCTGATGTTGAACAAGAGTTGATTTCTGTGTAAAACATTTCCCACATTCAGAACATGTAAATGGTTTCTCACCTGTGTGAGTTCTCTGATGTTCAACAAGCTTTGATTTATATGTAAAACATTTCCCACATTCAGAACATGTAAATGGTTTCTCACCTGTGTGAGTACTCTGATGGCTAACAAGAGATGATTTATATATAAACCATTTCCCACATTCAGAACATGGAAATTGTTTCTCACCTGTGTGACTTCTCTGATGGTTACCAAGAGTTGATTTCTGTTTGAAACATTTCCCACATTCAGAACATGAAAATGGTTTCTCACCCGTGTGAGTTCTCTGATGTTCAACAAGAGATGATTTATATGTAAAACATTTCCCACATTCAGAACATGTAAATGGTTTCTCACCTGTGTGACTTCTCTGATGTTCAACAAGAAATGATTTATATGTAAAACATTTCCCACATTCAGAACATGGATATGGTTTCTCACCTGTGTGAGCTCTCTGATGTTCAACAAGCTTTGATTTATATGTGAAACATTCCCCACACTCAGAACATGGAAATGGTTTCTCACCTGTGTGAGTTCTCTGATGTTTAACAAGAGTTGATTTATGTTTAAAACATTTTTCACACTCAGAACATGGAAATAGCTTCTCATGAGTACTCACATGGTAAACAAGAGATGATTTACATGTAAAACATTTACCACATTCAGAACATGTAAATTGTTTCTCACCTGTGTGAGTTTTCTGATGTTTATGAAGAGATGACTTAACCATAAAGGATTTCCCACCCTCAGAACACAGAAATATTTTGTTATCTGCATGAGCTGTACTATACGCAATAATACCTATGTTATCAGGAGAACATTCCTCATGATTAGAGGGATCAGATGGTTTATCGGCTCTGTGAACTATTGAATGTATATTTAGAGTAGTGCGGTTTCCTCCTGGAGAATCTTGTTTGATGGTGTTATCTTCTATTTCAAAATCTGTGGATAAAATAAATTTTCCCTCTGAGATATTCCTTTGTTTGCATCCATCTGCTGGAATAAATGTATGGAAATAAACATTTTAGTTTATATTGATTAACATATTATAATGCCCAACATTTTCATACTATGATTACGTTGAAATATCCAGCTGTTTCATTTCAATTTGCAAACACGTCAATATAACTAGAAAACTGCATTACCAAGCACATTGCATAAACCCAGACACAGTGATACATAAAGTGCATCTAGGTTGGACAATTGCAGCCAAAATGTGGACATTTCCAAGTAACATTTCCTAAGCACACACATTGCCCAGCCAGGATCCTAGAACAGGAAGCCTGTAGAGCAAACGTGGGTTAAATTAGCAGCGAGTCCTGGATATGGGATTACACTACTCTTAGGTCTCCCATCCTTGCACAGAGCAGAGGACAGCATCAGGACAGAGTAGGAGAATGGAGCAGGGCACAGATGGGTAACAGCACAAAGTAATGTAGAAGGGTAAAGTACGGTACAGAGTCAGATCAGCAGAATTAAGAGCAACTGTACAGAGCATCCAAGCAGGTAGATTGGAAGGGAGCAATTGTACAATGACAGTGTCCCACTCCGCTCCCCGGGTACCTCCATCTGATCCTCTAAACACTGACTGCCACTTTAAACTTTGGTTCTTAGTGCAGACTATTAGTCATAGTCTGCATCTGTGATTACTTCACCTGTGTGTTGATTAGTTCTGCTATTGGTCAGTCTCCCTTTATAAGGTTCCTCCTTTCACCTTCTCATTGCTGGTTCTTCAAGTCATTCCTGTCTTTATTCTAATGCCTCTTTCATGATGCATATTCCATAGAAGATGTGCTTCATCGCTGCTGCATGTTTGGACTTTATCAATCTCTGCATGCCTGTTCCACTACTCGTGGTAAACACTATGATCCACACCTGTTACCTACTTGGTCTGCATTGCTGACTACTGCTAACCTGTTCCACAATCCGTGGTAAGCTGCTATTCATCGCTGCCGAATGTTGGATTTCCTCGATCTCCGCATATCTGTTCTACTGCTTGTGGCAAACGCTATGATCCACACCTGTTACCTACTCGGCCTGCATTGCTGACTACTGCTAACCTGTTCTACAATCCGTGGTAAGCGGTGTTTCATCGTGGCTGAGTATGTCTGGACTTTGCTGATTTCTGTGCTTGGATTCTACTACTTGTGATATTGTTGTGATCATCACTCGCTATCTATGTTATTGCATCGTGCTCAACTGCCGGCTAGTATTACATCTTAGTGGTGAGCTGAGGTCATCTTCTGCATATCAAGATTGTGTAGATCTGCTCATCATCAGTGATTTCCATTGAACTGTGCATTGCGTTCCACCCTTTGGTTGTATTTGTTGTGACTTTGAACATTGCATGTGCAGTCTGTATTAATGAACGTTGCCGACAATTACTACTCTTGCATTGAACTCTTGTATTAATGTGTTATAATAAATGTTAATCATTGTTACAACCATTTGATGTCCGAATTGGATCATTCTTCTGCTGTGAAACTTGTTCCCCATCTGTCACACTGGGAGCTTTCCTGGAGGGCAGCGACCTGCAAGGTGAAAGACGCAGAAGCCCAAATTCCCTTGCGGGCTTCCCTGGTGAACACCTTCCACCTTGTTAGACTCCGCGCCTCCAGGGAAGTTTAGTCAATACCCATTGAGACAGCAGAATCTCACTCAATTATTCGTGAGCTAACCAAGCTCATCTAGAATACTGTGTTCAGTTCTGGAGGCCGTATCTCCAGAAGGATATAAAAACATTAGAGACTGTACAAAGAAGGGCAAATAAAATGGTGCATGGCCTACAGCACAAAACTTACCCGGAAAGACTAAAAGAACTTAATGTGTATAATTTGGCGCAGAGAAGGGAACGGGGGGACATGATAGAAACTTTCACATATATCAAGGGTTCTAACAAGGTACAGGAGGGAAACATTCATCAAAGGAAGAGAAGTACTAGAACACAAGGACATGTACTGACACTGGAGGGAAGTAGGTTCAGAGGAAATGTGAGGAAAAACTACTTCAAAGAAAGGGTAGTGGGTAAGTGGAATAGCCTCCCATCAGAGGTGGTAGAGGCCAATACAGTAGAGCAATTTAAACATGCTTGGGATAGACATAAGAATATCCTTATAAAGTAAAAATGATCAAATAGGGTTTAAGGTACCATCGGGTAATAAAAAAAAAACTGGGCAGACTAGATGGGCCAAGCGGTTCTTTATTGTTGTAAAATTCTATGTTTCTATGTGTGTGTAAGATGGGGGAGTTTTTGTGAAGTGTACGTTGTGATGGGGTGTATGTGATCTTAGAGGGAGAATACTCTCATATTCTGAATTAGTATTAGTGATAATAAACAGCTGAGGATCAAATATTCATGGTAATGTCACATGTGTTAGTACAGGGAGATGGTTATGGATACTGTCACAGGAGGTAGTGTACAGTAGACTCATGGGTAATTTCATGGAGTCAGACTGACGTCCCATGAGATACAGCAGACAGTGTGAGGAGGAGACTGGTCAGATCTCTGGGCTGGTAGCACACAGTGATATGATGTGAGGAGGAGACTGGTCAGATCTCTGGGCTGGTAGCACACAATGATATGATGTGAGGAGGAGACTGGTCAGATCTCTGGGCTGGTAGCACACAATGATATGATGTGAGGAGGAGACTGGTCAGATCTCTGGGCTGGTAGCACACAATGATATGATGTGAGGAGGAGACTGGTCAGATCTCTGGGCTGGTAGCACACAATGATATGATGTGAGGAGGAGACTGGTCAGATCTCTGGGCTGGTAGCACACAATGATATGATGTGAGGAGGAGACTGGTCAGATCTCTAGGCTGGTAGCACACAATGATATGATGTGAGGAGGAGACTGGTCAGATCTCTGGGCTGGTAGCACACAGTGATATGATGTGAGGAGGAGACTGGTCAGATCTCTGGGCTGGTAGCACACAATGATATGATGTGAGGAGGAGACTGGTCAGATCTCTGGGCTGGTAGCACACAGTGATATGATGTGAGGAGGAGACTGGTCAGATATCTGGGCTGGTAGCACACAATGATATGATGTGAGGAGGAGACTGGTCAGATCTCTGGGCTGGTAGCACACAATGATATGATGTGAGGAGGAGACTGGTCAGATCTCTGGGCTGGTAGCACACAATGATATGATGTGAGGAGGAGACTGGTCAGATCTCTGGGCTGGTAGCACACAATGATATGATGTGAGGAGGAGACTGGTCAGATCTCTGGGCTGGTAGCACACAGTGATATGATGTGAGGAGGAGACTGGTCAGATATCTGGGCTGGTAGCACACAGTGATATGATGTGAGGAGGAGACTGGTCAGATCTCTGGGCTGGTAGTACACAGTGATATGATGTGAGGAGGAGACTGGTCAGATCTAAGTAGAAGTAATTATTACTCACCTGTGCTGATATCTGTAGGGATTTCCTCCTCCTTACACTGCTGATCACCCCTCACATACGTCTCTTCCTCTACCTTTATAATTTCTACTTTAATATCAGTCAGGACGTCATCCTAAATAGCCCACAAAATAATAAAACATATCCTAATTAATATCTGATTTAATAAAATTATATGAAACAGAAGAATATCAGTGTATAAGAGCCACACAGCTTTTTTAAAGATCATATAATGAAAAGTCATTTTGGGAGTTTGTGAGACCCTAAAATCTACCTGATACTCCTCTGGGATACTGGGAATTTCCTGTGTACAATCCTGTGAATAAAGAGGACGGAGATATCTCTCTGGGGTATTTCTGTTACTGGATCCATCTGTAGGAAACACACAGTGACTGATAACATTGTTTATATGTGATTATCAGATAATATGTATCTAGGTGGCCCTCAAAACTACGCTCTCCTTTTACAATGAATTAAAGTCTCCTCTTACCTAGTGATGTGAGGATCGGGTGATTCTCCATCTTCACATCCTTGTACAGACTCTTGGGCCCTTCTAAATTCTCCAAATTCTTCTCCTGACACCTTATAGGAACCTGACAACACAATGACACAGTCATCACCCAGACACATCCCCTGGTGTTACTGTATAATGTCCCATTCCCAGCAGTCACCTCTCCAGTCACCAGCTGAATGATCTTGTTGGTCAGTTCCAGGATCTTCTGGTCATTGTTTCCCTCACGTATCAGTGAGTGAGGTTCAAGCACCGTGATGGGGCTCTGGGTCCTGCTCAATCCTCCTGACACACAGGGGCGGCTCCTGGGTGTCACACACTCACCAGATCTCTTTATCACTACTGTGTAATCCTGTGTATGGAGAGAGACATCAAGGTAAATGAAGATCCACATATTTGGTTAATTGTGCAAAATAAACAATAATGTTTTATTTTATAATTACAACCCATATCCTATATGTAATGGTTTCCCTATATACAGGAAAGTGGAGTGTATATAGCATTTACCTCTCCTACAGCTTTGGACACCTTCAGTGGTCCCACCTATCCGAGTCCTCTATCTACAGCTGCCCCCACGAATCTATCGCCTGCTTGGATAAATCAGTGCAGACAGTAAGATGAGTTTGAAGTGGGGGCTTGTAGCAGATGACTCAGAATGGCCGACCTATGGAAGATAGTAGGTGAGGTAAGTGCTGTATACACTCTAATAGACAGTGTATATTGGAAACAGTTACAGGTAGGGAAGGGGTTGTACGTGTAAAATAAACCATTTATTGTCTATTTTGCACATTTAAAAAAACTGGAGGAAAATGGAAATCATCCCATAGTTGTAAAACTTAGTTGCATCTAAATATTCAGCAAAAGCTGTAAATCTGAAAGTATCAGTTAGTGATAGGAAATAAACAACACTGTGGCCAATACAATATATCCAACATCTGAAGATTGTGGTACTGATACTTCTATCTGAGACTGTCTACCTGCTGCTCATTTACAGCTGTTCAGGGGGAGACGACTGAGGCAGAGCAGAAAGTACCAAAGTGAGAATGGTCACCATCCTGTGAGCCAGAGAGGAGGATCATGGGAAGAATAAACTATAAAAGAAAAATCATTGAAGAATGAAACATTCTTTCTGTATAGTGTGATATAACTTATATAAAGGTAAACTTTATGTAGAATATCATGTTATAAACGTCCTCATGTAACAGATAACGCCCTGTGTAACACCTGTAAGGTGATATTGCTGTACTCACAAACACAAAATTGTGCTATAAAAACTGTAATATGATTGTTTCTATAGAGGAGCTCACAGAAGCTAATGGCCACAGATAATATTGTGGGCTACATCCGAATACAAACTTCTGATATACAAAGTAGATTTAGAAAGTGTCCTAGTATTTCTCCAAGGCTGGAGTCATGTGGGTCTCTGTAACCAGGTTGTAACGGTTGTTTCGGTGGAACTATGGATCCCCGGACTCTGCTGGATATGACTGAGCTCTTCCACGGGCGCGGAGTCTAACGGGTAGGTGGTTTTTACCAGGGACCCCCGCAAGGGGGTATGGACTTAGCGGCACCTATTCCGCAGGTCGCAGCCCTGCGAGAGAGTATACAGCAGAGAGGTGAGGAGGATCTAGAAGGTGTAGGAGACTCAATGGAACAGCGGTGGTTCAATGCTGGATGAGAGCAGGCTGACACCACAGAGGTAACTCTAGATGGCTGCAGAACAATCATGGAACAGCGGTAGCTCTGAGAGGCAGCGGAGTAAGAGAACACGATACAGGTAACTCAGGTAGTGGTAGAGGAGTCACTGGAATAGAGGGTTCAATGCTGAAGAACAGGCTGATACCACAGAGGTAACTCGGGACGGCTGCAGAGGAGTTACGGAACAGCGGTAGCTCGGAGAAGCAGCGGAGTGAGAGAACCGAGGCCGACACGATACAGGTAGGTAGTGGTAGAGGAGTCACTGGAGCAGCAGTGGTTCAATGCTGGATGAGAGCAGGCAAATACCACACCACGCAGGGAATGCAGGAAGACAGGAGCCAGATCCAAGAGCTACAGGAAGTGAGCTTGAAGAACAGGCAATAGGCAGGTGAACACGGGAGGTTTAAATAGTGCTCCATGATCCCGCGGCCAATGTGGGAAGAGAGGAGGTTTTCAAAGGAGGACTGCGATTCTGCACATGCAGACCAAACTGCAAGATGGTGCCTGCTAAGAGACTGATGCCAGGATATGCCGACATCAACACCTGTGAGGAAAAGGTAAAGGCACAGGTGCTCGCAAGTGGGACCGGAGCGTGACTCAGGGTCATAGAGCCCCTCTCCCAGAATCCTTCACCTCTCCAGTAAAGTCCCCATTTTATTTATAGCATAGAAACATAGAATTTGATGGCAGATAAGAACCTCTTTGCTCATCTAGTCTGCCTATTGTTTTATTATGGTAACCCTAAGCCCTATTTGATCCCTTATTCATTATAAGGATATTCTAATGTCTATCACACGCATGTTTAAACTGCTCTACTGTATTAGCCTCTACCACCTCTGATGGGAGGCTATTCCACTTATCCACTACCTTTTCTGTGAAGTATTTTTTCCTCAGATTTCCTCTGAAACTACTTCCCCCCAGTGTCAGTACATGTCCTCGTGTTCTAATACTTCTCTTCCCCCCAGTGTCAGTACATGTCCTCGTGTTCTAATACTTCTCTTCCCCCCAGTGTCAGTGCATGTCCTCGTGTTCTAATACTTCTCTTCCCCCCAGTGTCAGTACATGTCCTCGTGTTCTAATCCTTCTCTTCCCCCCAGTGTCAGTGCATGTCCTCGTGTTCTAATCCTTCTCTTCCCCCCAGTGTCAGTACATGTCCTCGTGTTCTAATACTTCTCTTCCCCCCAGTGTCAGTACATGTCCTCGTGTTCTAATACTTCTCTTCCCCCCAGTGTCAGTGCATGTCCTCGTGTTCTAATACTTCTCTTCCCCCCAGTGTCAGTACATGTCCTCGTGTTCTAATCCTTCTCTTCCCCCCAGTGTCAGTGCATGTCCTCGTGTTCTAATCCTTCTCTTCCCCCCAGTGTCAGTACATGTCCTCGTGTTCTAATACTTCTCTTCCCCCCAGTGTCAGTATATGTCCTCGTGTTCTAATACTTCTCTTCCCCCCAGTGTCAGTGCATGTCCTCGTGTTCTAATACTTCTCTTCCCCCCAGTGTCAGTACATGTCCTCGTGTTCTAATACTTCTCTTCCCCCCAGTGTCAGTACATGTCCTCGTGTTCTAATACTTCTCTTCCCCCCAGTGTCAGTACATGTCCTCGTGTTCTAATACTTCTCTTCCCCCCAGTGTCAGTACATGTCCTCGTGTTCTAATACTTCTCTTCCCCCCAGTGTCAGTACATGTCCTCGTGTTCTAATACTTCTCTTCCCTCCAGTGTCAGTACATGTCCTCGTGTTCTAATACTTCTCTTCCCCCCAGTGTCAGTACATGTCCTCGTGTTCTAATACTTCTCTTCCCCCCAGTGTCAGTGCATGTCCTCGTGTTCTAATACTTCTCTTCCCCCCAGTGTCAGTACATGTCCTCGTGTTCTAGTACTTCTCTTCCCTCCAGTGTCAGTACATGTCCTCGTGTTCTAGTACTTCTCTTCCCCCCAGTGTCAGTACATGTCCTCGTGTTCTAGTACTTCTCTTCCTTTGTAGAATGTTTCCCTCATGTACCTTGTTCAAACCCTTGATATATTTGAAAGTTTCTATCACATTCCCCCTTTCCCTTCACTGCTTCAAACTATACAGTAAGAATGATGTCACTGTGACATTCCCAAAAAGCAGACAGATGATCTCCATGGTGAGATGTAATATCCTCTCACTGCTGTCTTTGCCTATCCTCAGGGAAACATCACAGAGCAGACATGTCATGTAATAAAATACAGAAGGGCGCGTAAAGCTGGATGTAAGAGCATTTCTTTGCGTAAAACACGTATTTCCGTACTTTGTATGTACACAAAAATGCATAAGAGTAAATCTGTATGTAGAGTGACACACATATTATACTTACTACCCTGTATGCTTAGAGAGGCTGAACAGGGAGGGGGGACAAGCGTAGCTCAAGTGCAGTAAGGGCGGTTCACATAATTTGTGTAGTGGTGACGGCTGTGTATGCAGCTAGAACATGTGTTTGCAATCAAGAGCAACTGTACAAATGCATTTTATGCACAGTAGACATTACTGATAAATGTATTTCATGGGGAAAAAAAATTTTTTTTTCATTAAGGACTATATTATTAATAGGTGTTACTGTATTTAATAAAAAAAATTAATCTGTGCATTCTGATGGGACTTTATATTCCACACATGTATCCTGCAGTGTGCTGACTTCACTACCCTACTAAAGCAACACAACATCATATACCGACTGTACACACACAGATCCCCCACTGAGGCCCAAATCCTTCTCCCTAAATTGGGAACTGCTGCAGAGGTAGATCACCTACCTGAAGCAACCTCCCTACCCCAAAGACCCCCAAAACTACTCCACAACATCTGCCCAAGACGGAATGGGCCACTGTCCCCAATATCGACTACATACAAACTCCACACAGATATGGTCGGGAATGGAACTCATGACCCCAGTGCTGTGAGGCAGAAGTGCTAATCACTAGGCCACTGTGCTGCCTTATATATATTCATTATAATATATTTCTCTACATCTTACAGATATGACACAGGACTACAATAAGCATGCAGATAATGCATAATCAATGACATGAATACAATTAAGTATAAAAACGTTTTTATGGATGGTCTCGAGCTAGCATGATATTAAGACCATACTTGCCAACTCTCCCGGAATGTCCGGGAGACTCACGAAATTCGGGTCAATCTCCCGGGCTCCCAGGAAAGCTGGCAAATCTCCCGCATCCCGCTGCAGCCACCGCTAAATGACACGATTCAGCCAGAATCGCTGCATTTTGGCCCCGCCCCCCCCGCGACAAAATGTAATTTTCGTTGCGGGGGGCGGGGCTAAAATGACGCAATTTGTCTTACCCTGCCCCGCCCCCCTCCAGTCACGCCCATCTCCCGGAATCAGAGTACAGAAAGTAGGTAAGTATGATTAAGACATGACAACAAGGCTGTACGAAGGAGACGCACATTAGGATGAGAGTGCCCCGCCTGTAAGAGCTGGATGGAGAATGGGGCATTAAGGATGTAGGCTACATGGGTTGGGTACCTTTTAACGATGATTGTAACCCTGACAACGTATCCCCCGACAGACCGCTAATACTGACAGCTTGGAACACAGACCTCAAACACTGGCGACGAATGAAGAACCCGGCAGGCAGCGATGACGTCACTTTCAAGGTCCACACTATGTTTCCTGGTGTTAACCTGGTAATTTAAGGAGGCGCCGCCTGTACAATGTTCTTTACAAAGTCTACTACATTGCACATCGGGGTATGATCATTGGGGTTACGAGTACCACCGAGCTACATATGTTATATAAGTATAATAAAGAGTATAATGCTAACAAACTGTGTCTGTTTGCTAAACTGAAGGAAAGACTCCTGCGGTAAAATGTACCAAGCTGAGAGTTTCTGGCGCGTTTCAAACGAGGAGATGTTGCCTATAGCAACCGATCAGACTGTAGTTATTTATTTACTAAATTTTACAACAAGATAGTTAGAATCTGAGCGGTTGCTATAGGCAACATCTCCACTTTTCAAACCCGCCAGAAACTCACAGCAAGTTAGTTACCCCCTGGTCTTACTACATTGAGGGAGACTGGGAATGTGACGTCACATGGGCAGTAGACCCTACGCCTTACCTACCATGGAATGGGGTCTATACTGTGACAATTACACATAGATAGAACACAGTATAGTGGATGGTGCGAGGGGGACTGTGGATGGGCAGACATGGGTCACTGTGTCCTTCAGTAAGAACTGTGTGTGTATATGGAGGTGTTTATGGATGTGGATCTCATGGGAGGTGGTCTGAGGAATAACCACTGGGGGCTTTGCAGCAGGACACAGTCAGACACTGGCTGTGGGGACTGATGGTGCTGACATGTAGGGTGGGAAGGGACATAAACTAATAGTCTATGTGATATGTATAAGGGGTGTAAGGGGGAAGGTAAGTAGGGGGGGGATTAATGGCTGTGATAAAGGATTGAAGAAGCCTGATGTGTACATCGCAGGAATAGGGTCAGAATGACAAGCTATGTGTTAGTGGCACTTGGTGAGGGGGTGGTTGGGTAGGAGGTGATAGTAGGGGGGATGTAAGGTAATGGGGGTAGAAGGAGGGGGATGGGGGCTAGTCTCCAGCACTAGACAAGCTATGTGTTAGTAGCACTTGGTGAGGGGGTGGTTGGGTAGGAGGTGATAGTAGGGGATGTGAGGTAATGGGGGTAGAAGGAGGGGGATGGGGGCTAGTCTCCAGCACTAGACAAGCTATGTGTTAGTAGCACTTGGTGAGGGGGTGGTTGGGTAGGAGGTGATAGTAGGGGGATGTGAGGTAATGGTAGTAGAAGGAGGGGGATGGGGGCTAGTCTCCAGCACTAGACAAGCTATGTGTTAGTAGCACTTGGTGAGGGGGTGGTTGGGTAGGAGGTGATAGTAGGGGGGATGTGGGGTAATGGGGGTAGAAGGAGGGGGATGGGACTAGTCTCCAGTACTACACAAGCTATGTGTTAGTGGCACTTGGTGAGGGGGTGGTTGGGTAGGAGGTGATAGTAGGGGAATGTGGGGTAATGGGGGTAGAAGGAGGGGGATGGGGGCTAGTCTCCAGCACTAGACAAGCTATGTGTTAGTGGCACTTGGTGAGGGGGTGGTTGGGTAGGAGGTGATAGTAGGGGGATGTGGGGTAATGGGGGTAGAAGTAGGGGATGGGGGCTAGTCTCCAGCACTAGACAAGCTATGTGTTAGTGGCACTTGGTGAGGGGGTGGTTGGGTAGGAGGTGATAGTAGGGGGGATGTAAGGTAATGGGGGTAGAAGGAGGGGGATGGGGGCTAGTCTCCAGCACTAGACAAGCTATGTGTTAGTAGCACTTGGTGAGGGGGTGGTTGGGTAGGAGGTGATAGTAGGGGGATGTGAGGTAATGGTAGTAGAAGGAGGGGGATGGGGGCTAGTCTCCAGCACTAGACAAGCTATGTGTTAGTAGCACTTGGTGAGGGGGTGGTTGGGTAGGAGGTGATAGTAGGGGGGATGTGGGGTAATGGGGGTAGAAGGAGGGGGATGGGACTAGTCTCCAGTACTACACAAGCTATGTGTTAGTGGCACTTGGTGAGGGGGTGGTTGGGTAGGAGGTGATAATAGGGGAATGTGGGGTAATGGGGGTAGAAGGAGGGGGATGGGGGCTAGTCTCCAGCACTAGACAAGCTATGTGTTAGTGGCACTTGGTGAGGGGGTGGTTGGGTAGGAGGTGATAGTAGGGGGATGTGGGGTAATGGGGGTAGAAGTAGGGGATGGGGGCTAGTCTCCAGCACTAGACAAGCTATGTGTTAGTAGCACATGGTGAGGGGTGGTTGGGTAGGAGGTGATAGTAGGGGGATGTGGGGTAATGGGGGTAGAAGGAGGGGGATGGGGGCTAGTCTCCAGCACTAGACAAGCTATGTGTTAGTGGCACTTGGTGAGGGGGTGGTTGGGTAGGAGGTGATAGTAGGGGGGATGTAAGGTAATGGGGGTAGAAGGAGGGGGATGGGGGCTAGTCTCCAGCACTAGACAAGCTATGTGTTAGTAGCACTTGGTGAGGGGGTGGTTGGGTAGGAGGTGATAGTAGGGGATGTGAGGTAATGGGGGTAGAAGGAGGGGGATGGGCTAGTCTCCAGCACTAGACAAGCTATGTGTTAGTAGCACTTGGTGAGGGGGTGGTTGGGTAGGAGGTGATAGTAGGGGGATGGGGGGTAATGGAGGTAGAAGGAGGGGGATGGGGGCTAGTCTCCAGCACTAGACAAGCTATGTGTTAGTGGCACTTGGTGAGAGGTGGTTGGGTAGAAGGTGATAGTAGGGCGATGTGGGGTAATGGGGGTAGAAGGAGAGGGATGGGGGCTAGTCTCCAGCACTAGACAAGCTATGTGTTAGGGGCACTTGATGAGGGGTGGTTGGGTAGGAGGTGATAGTAGGGGGGATGTGGGGTAAAAGGAGGGGGATGGGTACTAGTCTCCAGCACTAGACAAGCTATGTGTTAGTGGCACTTGGTGAGGGGTGGTTGAGTAGAAGGTGATAGTAGGGGGATGTGAGGTAATGGGGGTAGAAGGAGGGGGATGGGGGCTAGTCTCCAGCTCTAGACAAGCTATGTGTTAGTAGCACTTGGTGAGGGGTGGTTGGGTAGGAGGTGATAGTAGGGGGATGTGAGGTAATGGAGGTAGAAGGAGGGGGATGGGGGCTAGTCTCCAGCACTAGACAAGCTATGTGTTAGTGGCACTTGGTGAGGGGTGGTTGGGTAGGAGGTGATAGTAGGGGGTTGTGGGGTAATGGGGGTAGAAGGAGGGGGATGGGGGCTAGTCATGGTGTGTGAGCCCCTCTGTGGTGTATGGGGTGTAGCTGGTCTGGGTATTAAGTCTCTCACAGCTCTACCATTATAATAACCAGCTCTGCTATTACTAACAGCCTTCTGCTGACTGCAGCACAATAAGGATTATGTAGCAGCTGATGTGAGAGCTCAGCCGCATGTATGAAGTCCTGATGGCCGGGAGGCTGCACATAAACATGGGGTAACTCTATGGGGGTAATTCCCGCTGTCTGATATATTATTATAGGGAGATATTACCTCAGCTTTATACAGGGCCCGAAAGTAGAACTCCAGGATCCAAGATGGCGACTGAGAGATTATGTGGCCACGCCCCCTGTGCAGTGTAAGCTGTTGTCAGAGGCGGAGATATATCTGTAAGACCAATAGTGTGTGGGAGACTAAAGAAAAATGCCCGCCGCTGTCCTGCACTGAGGACAATACAGTAATAGAATTGTAAATGTGCGACAAGGGGTGGGAAAAGCAGGAAGTGTGTGGGAGATAGATGAGGAGAAAGGGGATCAGTGGGTTTAATTAAACAATTGAATCGCTAGTAAAATAGTTTTGTAAGACTGTATTGTCCTTTATGCAGTACAGCGGCGGCCATTTTGCCGTAGTCTCCCAGACAATGATGTTACAGATATAGAACCAGTGACGCTGCTCTGCGGGCAGAGTTTCAGGAACGTGCGACGTGACGTCATGACGTCAGCATTGGCTCTGTATATCAGAGGTTCCAGGTCAGGTGATGAGAGGTAACTATTACTGATGTCTGGTTATAAGTTGTCAGATGTCTTATTAATGTCCCATTGGGTGATACTAAGGAGCTGGGGCTCATTTACTGCATTTATCATATCAGAATTACAGCTGAAATAGACTTTTCCATAAAGACTGATCTCTCTGCACTGGACATTATTATTATTGTTGTTGTTTGATCTTGAGATATTCATTCGTCTTGTAACTATCTGTAATATTTTCTTAGTGTAAATTGTTATATTTATGTAGTTAATTAGGAATGTTTACCTGAACTATTGTATTGACAAACTATATGAATGAACAGAAGGTCCATGTAATTAAGATCTGTTTATCTATTTGTTAATACCTATAAGTATAAGAAATATGATGGTATAGGTGAGAGCACCGTCTATCTCATAATGTCAGTAGGTTACTGAGGTGTTTGATATTGTTTTGATTTTTATTGTTAATTTTCTGAAACTGTTTTATGTCTTAATAAATAAGTGCTGTATTTCTTTATACTGTTTGGTGACAATTATACTTATGTTATTCCATATGTTTTTTTTGTTGTTTTTTTTAGATATTAATGTTTGAAAATTGAGGGGTATTTTTTTTTATCCACAAAAAATCAGATCATAGGAGCTGCTAAAGATTTACTATTCTATCTATTGTTAAGGTTAGTTCACAGACTGTGACATATTCCTACCACCAGTGCCTGATTTTAGTCTTAGAAATAAACCTTGTAGAACTACAAGCACCAGCATTCCCTGGCATGCAGTGCCCACTGGGACTTGTAGTGCACCTGGAAAAACACAGTGCAAAATGAACACCATTGAAAAATACCCAAACGATTGCTCCTCAGAGGAGCTGCCTGGTAAATGACAGGCTTCGAGCCAATCATTGTAACCATTCGGAGTGACTTCACTGGGATTGGTCAGCGTGGGTAAAGGAGCTGATTGGTTAGATGCTGTGTACTTCATTCATACCGTTTATGAATGAAGTACATTGTACAGTATATCCCAGCAGTATGTTGGTTTTCTATCACTAATATATAATTATGAAACTTTGGTATCTGCAGCTGTTGTTGTATTTTTAGGTGTAAGTTTTACAATTAGGAGATTGAGATCATCATGGAGGGGGGGGGGGGAGCTATAGGAGCTGCATCGCTCCTTCACAGCGGAAAATCATTACATATGTTATAGGGGTTGTATTTGTAAAATAGACCATTATTATATACAGTATTATGCACAATAAACCCTTAAAAAAATTCTGAATATGTGTAGTTTCGTTCAGGGTGCCTTTGCCTTATGCACTGATACGTGAGGGAAACAATGACCAGAAGATCCTGGAACTGACCAACAAGATCATTCAGCTGGTGACTGGAGAGGTGACTGCTGGGAATGGGACATTATACAGTAACATTAGGGGATGTGTCTGGATGATGACTGTGTCATTGTGTTATCAGGTTCCTATAAGGTGTCAGGATGTCACTGTGTATTTCTCTATGCAGGAGTGGAAGTATTTAGGAGGACACAAGGGTCTGTACGAGGACGTGAAGATGGAGAATCACTGGATCCTCACATCACTGGGTAAGAGGAGACTTTCATTTATTGTAGAGGAGAGAATAGTTTTGAGGGCGACCTAGATACACTCATCTGAGAATCACATATAAACAATGTAATCAGTCACTGTGTGTCTCCTACAGATGGATCCAGTAACAGAAATACCCCAGAGAGATATCTCTGTCCTCTGTATTCACAGGATTGTAAAGCGGAAAATCCCAGTATCCCACAGGAGAATCGGGTAGATGACATTTTAGGGTCTCGGTAAACACAAAACTGAATTTTCCAATTTATGATCTGTAAACAAAAAATGTGTGGATCTTATACACTGATACTCTTCTGTGTCACCACAAATTGTTAAATCAGATATTATTAAATATATTTGTATTGTTTTGTGGTCTATTCAGGATGATGTCCTGACTGATATTAAAGTAGAAATTACAGAGGGAGAGGAAGAGACGTATGTGAGGGGTGATCAGCAGTGTAAGGAGGAGGAAATCCCTACAGATATCAGCATAGGTGAGTAATAAACACTTATTACAGAAGAGTCACATATTCTCCTTATATAAACAATGTTATCAGTCACTGTGTGTGTCCTACAGATGGATCCAGTAACAGAAATACCCCAGAGAGATATCTCCATCCTCAGGATTGTAAACAGGAAAATCCCCGTATCCCACAGGAGTATCAGGTAGATGACATTTTAGGGTCTCACCAAATACCTAAATTCCAAAGTGATTTTATTATATTATCTGTAAAAGAGCTGTGTGCATCTTATACACTGATATTATTCTGTTTCATCTCATACATTTTATTACCATAATCCTCTTTTTGATAACTCACATGTTTGTCTCTCTCTACCTCCTATCCTCTTTGTTTTGCTTCCTTTGTTATAGTTGTCTTCTGATGTAGTTGTTTTCACTATTGCAGTGTTGGCTAACCTATGACACTCCAGGTGTTGTGAAACTACAAGTCCTTCAACCAGGTGAGCAAATAAACATCACTTGCTTCAAAGACCCGCTTGGGAACTTCTCTATCCCTGTGACCAACAGATTAGACCCAAAATCTAATCCGTTCCCAGCTGTTTATTAGGATTGGACCCAGCATACAGTACCACCGCTCTGCACGCTACCCAGCAGGTCCACAGCAACCCTGATCCATAGGAAGAGGTCAGGAGAACCAGCCGAGTGGTGGCAACATTTGTAAGCCCCTCCTACTGCAGTTAGAGGGCGCATTCTGGATAACGAAAGAGAACTGTGGCAAAGTAAGCCCAGCCGGTTCCCAGCAGCAACAGACAGGGTGGCATATGCAGTCCATCCTGTGACATTACCTATGAACCACCTGTACACTACCTCCTGTGACAGTATCCATAACCATCTCCCCTGTACTACCACATGTGACATCACCATTAATATTTGATCCTCAGCTGTATATTATCACTGTAATACTAATGCAGAATTTGAGATTATTCTCCTCCCTCTAAGATCACATATACACCATCACAACATACACTTCACACAAACTCTCCCATCTCACACACACCCGTCATTACACAATAGCTCCCCTACAATCTACGTGCTTAAATGCTCTGTACAGTTGCTCTTTATTCTTCTGATCTGACTCTGTACCGTGCTTTACCCTTATACATTACTTTGTGCTGTTACCCATCTGTGCCCTGCACCATTCTCCTACTCTGTCCTGATGCTCTCCTCTGCTCTGTGCAAGGATGTGAGACCTAAGAGTAATGTAATCCTATATCCAGGTCTCGCTACTAATTTAACCCACATTTACTCTACTTTTGAAGCTCCAGTGTTTGTGTGTGAGGGCTGTGGTGACTAGTTGGACTGGCTGATGAGGCTTCCTGTTCTTGGATGCTGGCTGGGCAATGTGTGTGCTTAGGAAATATTACCCACCAAAGTCCGCATTTTGGCTGCAATTGTCCAAGCTGGATACAATCTGCGTGTCACTGTGGTTAGGTTTATACAATGTGCTTGGTTATGCAGTTTATTAATTATAATGAAGTGTTTGTAGTTCACATATTGCCTGAGTGTGGGAAATGTTTTACACACAAATCAGGTCTTATAAGACATCAGAGAACTCACAGAAGTGAGAAGCCTTTTTCATGTACTGAATGAGGAAAATAGTTTACAAACAAACAAGATCTTGTTGAAGATCAGAAAATTCAAATAGTACAAAAGCAATTGAACATGAAACGAGGAGCAACCGTGCTCTTAATATTAAAAAAGCATTTAATTTTAATAATGGAAATTAAAATGCATATGCGTACCTGATATATATTTGAAAGTGTGCTCATCAATACAAGAAGCCTGGGTTACTCCACTGCTACCATGTAATTCCACTCCTGTCTTGTATGCTCATATAAAAAGGATAGAGAACCAAATAGTTCAGTATTGAAAAACAAATAAAACCACTATGAACCCAGCCACCTGCAATACTGCGTACCAGAAACATAATAAGTAGCGCTTATGTGTATCGCTTGCTTTATGCAGCTTGAGCTCTCCTTCACTCCACCAACAGGTTCAGAACAGGCAAGAAAAAATAAAAAGTCTCATATAGTGTAGTTTATTCAAATACAGTACAAATTTATTAAAATAAAAATACACACTCACAATAGAATATATAAAACAGCTTATCTGTAATCCAAGTATAATCCTTATCTTCACTTCAGTGGGCTCAGATGTCATAGGATTCTAATGATGGTAAACTGGAAACAGATGCCAAGAAGAGGGTACTGGTCTGTACTACTTACCTCAACGCGTTTCGTCTTACAAAGACTTCATCAGGAGGATGTGTAACCTGTCTAACAATTTGTTTATTTATAGTGATGGGCGCCGCCATTTTGCGCATGTGCGGCTCGTTTATTACCGCAAATACCATTTTAGTAGCTTCAATGACTTGCTTATAGGGTGAACACCTTCCATATGGTAATGTTAACAATTGAGCAATGGAATTAAACAACTATTTTCCTCTTATGTGCATTATATTCGTGCTTTTCTCCGGCGGCCATTTTTATGTAGGGCATGCAGTATTATGGACATTAGTAGTCCTTTTTAAAAAGGGAATAGTATATAAAAGGCTAAAAAAAATATATTAATGTATATTGCTGCAAGGCTGTCCTAGTCCTATTCAGTATCTCCACATAGTGTCATAATGGGGGAAAATAACGAGAGGATCAACCAAAGACCAGACCGCTGTCAAAAAGTATTTAATGAAAATATTAATTCAGAGTGTACATCAGAATAAGATAATCTTTTCTGGGATATTGAGAAGTTGCTGATTAAAGAAACACGGATATGGTGGGATCTGAAGTGTCTGGAGCAATACATTACAGTTAGCAGAGTTCCTAGGGGGCTACGTATCAATAAATGCCATACTTTTGATACTAATGACTCCGAGTTCGTGAAGGAATGGGATCACATTCTTCTCTCTTAAGTTGATGAAACTAATAGTCCGTGAAAAGAAAAACATCCTTCCATAATCTTGTAGAGGAAATACAAAATAAAGACAGACTATTAGAACCTTATAAAGGTAAAGATAACTACCTAATTAATGAACAGGTTTTAAGAATATTAAAAGTCAGGGCCCAAATAAAATATTGCATTGATACATAGAAGTAAACATGATTTCCTCTCAGATAAATCTTTGTTTCCTTTTTAAAACATTTGGTCAATTAGCCCAGTAGGAGGTAATTAGGTTGAGCAAACCCTTTTGTGAGGAGACCTGCTTAAGATATGCAGATCACAGACATCCATTGTTTTTGATCATGTATTACACTTCTTAATTGACTTTTTTTCAATAGGTAGTGTAAACACAAAGAACGTAGATGTAAATGAGAGAGCCATATGCCTAGGTGAGAATCTTGGAGACAAAGGCCACATTTGAAGTCCTATACAGGTATATAGAAATATGGGCTTCAAAGGAAAATTTCTTTATAGTTCATATTTTGGGAAATCTGGGTGCCACTCCATACTGAGCACAAATCACACCAGAAATCACACTGGCGGTATCCGGGAACAGCTATAATCACATATCTTTGGAAAAGGTATGTCACATTGTCATAATTCCATCATGTTTGGTATTTAAACGTGCGGGAGATTATGACCGGTTTATTGAAGTGGGAGTTATGTCTCTGGGATATGTCTGTGAAGAATTAACCAAAGGTCAAAACTTTGGGAATATTTGTGAGCAAACTATAGTGACACCCAGGGGACATCCCTGCCTCCCTATTAGCTTTAACATACCCCTGTGAAGACCGTCCCATTTCGGGGCAAGTTGTCAGCTTCTTGGGGATCAATCTAATTGTAGGACTGTCTATCTTTTCTGCCTACCCCCAGGCATACAGATTATTATATGTAAGTGATGTTCTGTACTTTCCCTCATTTGGTTTTATAACTGTTTGCTATTTGTTATTTCTATGTGAAATCATTATCTATGTCACGGTCACTAGGATTCTCGAGCCAGAATTCTGGCAATAGTTGTCTACTTCACCAGAGGACCGGAGTCTAATGCAGTGGCTGGTCTTCTCAAGGGACCACCACAAGAGGGTATGGGTTTAGCGGCTTCTGCTGCGCAGGTCGCGGCCCTCAAGAGAGTATGGCAGGGTCAACGGACATACAGCAATTCAGGGAGAAGGTAGAGGATAGAACAGACTAGGTATTAGGAGGTGATGAGATGCTCTGCGGGTTGCAGGTAATAGCACTGGAGTAGTAGAAATGATCTGCGGATAGCAATAGAGGTAATAGAAGGTGTAGAGTTGCCAAACGGGTTGCAGGTGATAGCAGCGGAGTAGTGGAGATGATCTGTGGATGGCAATTGAGGTAATAGGTGTAGAGATGCTCTGTGAGTTCCAGGTGATCGCAGTATTGGAGATGAGGTATCCGGCCAGCAGGTGAGGTGGTAGGAGAAGCTGCGGTGAACTGCAGATTGCAGATATTACCACAGACGTGGAGATGAGGTTATCCGGCCAGCAGGTGAGGTGATAGGAGGTTCTGCGATGAAGCTGAGTAGGTAAGGAACCAGGAAGTGAGTTAACCACAGCTACATCAGCAGAGTGAGGACCAAGAACAGGCATTGGGAGTAGGTCAAATATACCTTAAATAGGGGAAGGCTGACAGAGAGCCAATAAGGAGTGAGGAAAGTTTTTAAAGCTCGTTCCGGTCTGCATATGTGCAGAACCATACCTAAGATGGCGGACGGCCACGGCGCTGCATGGACACCGGCAGAGGGGGTGAGTGAATCGGGTCTAGGCTTAGAGGAACCAGAGACCAGGCGAGTGACAATCTAATTGTTTTTTATTATCTGCAAGCATTATACTTTTTGTTTACTAGATATATAATTTAATACCGGTATGTGGCGTCCTTGATACTCTAACGAATCCATTAGCCTGTTTAGAAGAGATATCTCTACCAAGTTAACCCTTTGAATGCCAGTGTGAGGATACCACCCTTAGCTGGGATGGCAGTTACCCTCTGTGGGATTCAACTCACTCGGGTAGACCAGAATATATCCAAAATAAGATTGTACAGTTTGTTTGATTGTACAGTTTATACATTTGTAATTACACTTGATTTTGTACTACGCTATATAGTGCTTCCTTTTGTTACTATGTGTCTGTAAAAGGGTGACTATTCCGGTGCTATGTCCCTGAGGGTCTGCCATGCTGCCTGGTAGGACCGAGGGTCTAATGGTGAAGCAAATATACTAATCTGCTATTGACCATTTAATACCTTCCGTCATTATCACTCACAAAGGGCAGGTTCTAGTTTATACCCAGTTCTTAAGAGAGATAATTCTATTTCAATGTCTGCTCCATTTACTCTGATTCCCACAGTATAATACCAGGAATAATACATATCATATCAAGAAAAGTTTTCCTCAAAGTCTAATTTAAGATAATATGTATTCTTATTAACAATAGGTACTTTCAGTAACAGTCTTTACACATATAATAGTGTAGAAAGCATAATATATTTTACATCAAATACAATGCATTGCCTACTTTCCTACCTGTGTATTAATGTATGTATCTTATATTGCAGTGTATACGTGTATGCGTGTGTGGTCGCCTGTCTATATGTATTGGTTAATAGCGAGAGAGTGTATGTAAGATGGAGAATAGACCCACAAGACATAACAACATGGTGGACAAAGAAAACATTACAATATGGAGGCCAGACCGCATGGCATATGGCGCTGACGGCCATCTTTAACAAAGCATGTCTATTGAATCTATAAACTAAAATACAGTTGTGTCGAGACCAGTGGGAATATCGGACCAGCCCGGTCTGTCAGTCAGTGTGAGGGGGTGGCAGCCACACAGGAAGAATGGAACAGCTGGGGACCCTGTGACATCACAAAGCAGGGGAAGGGGTTAAGAACAGGAAGGTCTGGACTCTATCAACAATGATGAGGTGGGTTTGATAATTGATTGACCATTGTCCCAGCATGTCCCAAACCAGACTTGATGGCAGGGAAACAGAAGGTGGGCTACTGCTGAGGTCATATTCTACCTCCACCTCTGTTACCACCTCAATTCTATCCACCACCAATGAAAATTAATCATGGTCTTGGGAGATGGTGGAAGGAGCAAGGTTCTGAGGTTGTTGTTCGGAAATTCTGTACTCTGTCATGGCCAGAAGAGATCGTATAGACCTGGACCCTGCTCAGCCAGATAGGGTTCTGAAACTCTAGGATTGATTTGTCATCACTCCATCGGGAGACTTTTACAGAATCTGGGGAATTGGTGAGCCTACATCGGTAGGGAGACTGATACCCAGAGTTCCACCAAGCTGGTGGAGAGTTGGCTGAGCGCCCGGGATGAGCAAGACACACAGATCCACCTATTAGAGCAGAACCCCTGGCCCACCTGGATTTTAAACTGTGGACTTTGTTCTGGTAGTTTCTGCCTGCTGGGACTCTGAGCTGGGTGGTAACCTGCTGTGGACTTGGTTAGGGGGTTTACTGACACTTGGTTACATTTGGTGGGAGAATACATTTCTCCCAAGGGAGCACTGTTGCATTTACTGTGTGTGTACACTTTGTTTAAATAAAGAGGTTATTATCTCTTTCTTGCTTCCTTACCTGTGTGATTTGTGAAACTTTTGCCCAGGTACCTAAAGAACTCAGGGCCGGTGCTAGCGTTATCGGCGCCCTAGGCAAAATTTCAAAGGAGAAGAGGAAAACATAAAACTACATCAACCAGATCCCTCTGCACTTCCTGGTATAACGTCATATTTCAGATGTTTAACTCCGGGAGAGGTATGTAAGGGCGCATCATATCAGATAAAGAAGAGGACGGCGGCGGCCATTACAAAATAGCAGCAGGCGCCCCTCCGCTGCTGCACTTTTGTCCCAAACCGCTGACAGCGGTTTGGGACAGAAGTGCAGCGGCGGAGGGGCGCCTGTTGCTATTTTGTAATGGCCGCCGCCCTTCCTCTTCTTGGAACAACTGCCTAGATTAGACAATCTAGCGGCGCCCTGCAGGTCCTGGCGCCCTAGCAAATGCCTAAGGTTGCCTAATTGGAGCGCCGGGCCTGAAAGAACTACGGAACCGAGGACCTCACAACAGTATATAATGATCCTATATTCACCATAGTTGCATTAAACTTTACAATCAGTAGCAATATTAATAGTAAACATAACAATGCAATCTTAGTAAATATCACCTCGCTTCCATATTAACTATAACTCTATAATTAAGCATTGGCCTATGCAGCTCATATTTCTACGCCAGAAACCAGGTTTCTTAAGAGTGGGAAATGTGCACATCTCTGCTGGCCTGTAGAGCTGTGATACCTTGCACCCAGGCGCGTGCTGCTGCCGTTAGTACTGCGCAGGTGCAGTCTGTGTCTGATAACGCAGCGGGCGTCATGTAATTAGCTACTGCGCACGTGCCAATCAGAGCATGTGCAGTCTGCGTTTAAAGACGCACAAATTCACACTGCGCAGCAATGGGTAACGTGTTCAGGAGCGATCACTTCTTCATGGTGTCCCTGAGCTATACAGATTCATAAGTGGATCCATGGTGTGGAGACACAAAGGATTGGATCAGATAATCCATTTAATATTTTAATATAGATGAGACTTGATTCTTAACATACCTGGTACACGTATAATAGAGCAACGTGCACATACTGCCCTCTATTCATACAATTACTACACTATTAGACACCTTGTTCTTTACTTTTGTACACAGATTTAATATTTCTATCTGACGAACTATCAGACATTCAGCCACCTACTATATTTAGAAAGTACTTAAATGTTTGTATCTTTGTCTTGAAGTTAATTAACATCTATACAAATATTTGGAAAATTTGGGTTCAGCACCTGTTCCAGGTTGAACGAGGTTCTTTCGGTTTCAAAGAGATAATGACTCATGAATGGAAGATATATTGAAAAGTTTAACTTTATTTATACAATGAACATAATATAAAAGTTCAAGTAAATTAAATATTTAGCTTCCAATGTTAAATCTTATATATTCAAATAAAAGTCAATTTCCAGGACCCCTCCTCCTTTCACACGACAGCTGGAAAAACATCAGGATAAACTCTGGCACCTTTCATCATACAGGTCCAGTCTGAGGCAAGAGCCCCTCTGGCTGCATTCCAGCTTTTATACTCAGAGAACAAAGGGTCTTGGAATCAACTTACATTTAAGGGTATGAACATGATTCGCAGACTCTTTATTGATACATTACTGATAAAGAATATATTCAAGCACATGTGCAGAAAGCATCTGAGACTCCGGCCTGGCATAATATGTAGAGACGTGTCGGCCCAGCCTTAGATCAGAGAAGCATTTTACAATACACACAGAAAAGTATGAATACAACAAAAAGGAGCTCAGTGGCCATTCGATAGGCCGATCATAGCACCATTTTCACTTTATTGTTTGTCATATAATAAATAGGATGTATTCTCATAGATGTTGGTACAGCCCACAAAATATCTCTCTCTGTAATTGTTAGAAGAACCATCCATCATTTAATACTTCACAGCTGTAGTAAAGGAAAAGTCACCGTACACTCCGGTGAGATATGTGTCTGTGTGACGTAACCCACAGCTGGGTGTGATGGTGATTTTAACTATTAAGACACTCATTCAATTTGTTCTTTTGAATGTTTTAATGACATTTGAAATGGGGCAGCACGGTGGCTCAGTGGTTAGCACTTCTGCCTCACAGCACTGGGGTCATGAGTTCAACCTCCGATCATGGCCTTATCTGTGAGGAGTTTGTATGTTCTCCCCGTGTTTGTGTGGGTTTCCTCCGGGTGCTCCGGTTTCCTCCCACAGTCCCAAAACATACTGGTAGGTTAATTGGCTGCTAACAAATTGACCCTAGTGTGTGTGTGTTAGGGAATTTAGACTGTAAGCCCCAATGGGGCAGGGACTGATGTGAGTTCTCTGTACAGCGCGGCGGATTAGTGGCGCTATATAAATAAATGGTTATGATGTACAATAAGTGTACGAGACTTATTTTTCTCTCACGCCGCTCTTCCTCCCCTCTCCTCCTTGCCCTCCACTGGCTCCCTTTCCCCTTCAGAATCCTCTTTAAACTCCTCACTGTCACCTACAAGGCCCTCTCCCACTCCACTGCCCCTTATATCTCCAATCTCCTCTCCATCCGCACTCCTGCCCGTTCCCTGCGTTCGGCCAATGACCGTCACCTTTCCTCTGTACTGATCACCTCATCCCATGCCAGAGTCCGAGACTTCTCCCGTGCTGCCCCCCTTCACTGGAACAACCTCCCTTCCTCCATCCGCCTGTCCCCTAATCTTGACTCATTTCAAGCGGGCTCTCAAAACCCATCTGTTCCTTAAGGCCTTCCACTTAACCTTATCGTTCTCATCTCCTCCCACTTTCCCTTCTACTCTTGTACTTGAACCCCTCTGACTCCCCTTGTGCCTGCTGTCCGTCTCCCCTCCCCTTAGTATGTAAGCTCCTTTGAGCAGGGCCCTCTTCCCTTCTATCTCAATACCATTTCTTCTTCTCCTACACCTCTCTATTTGCTTTGCTTGGAGATATTGAAGTCTTGGTGATACTTGTTCTACTCTGTACTGTCATACCCTTGTATTCTGTCTGTACTGTATATTGTACGGCGCTGCGGACACCTTGTGGCGCCATATAAATAAAGAATAATAATGATGATGATGATTAGAAATGTCCTCTTGGTTATATATGGTGTCTATATTTTGGTGCATATAGTCTTGTACATTCCTAAATCTGTACACTGCCAAAGAGTCTCCATCCATGTCAGATCTCTGGAAAAACTGTATAGGGCCAACAACCAAGGCCACCATCAGGGGGGTACAGGGGGTACTCTAGTACCGGCGGCACACACTTACCAGGGGGCCTGCTGTCCTTTCCTCCAGTCCCCGACGTCTCCCCGGCTGTCTTCAGCCTGGCGGTCACCTTGACAACCAGGCAGCAGAATGCGATCGCAGGGAATCATTGCTCCGCCCTTGCGGTCATGTGATTCTCCCTGTCGGTGAGTGATGGCACGTGCAGATTGGCCATAGGCCTTACCGGGAATTTTCCCGGTAGTCTACTGAGGCCGCCTGCTATATTATATTTTCATGTTTATTCATTATTTTATTTTTTTTATGCATGTTGTTTTTACTCCGACCACAAGGGGGCGCCCCGACAGCCGACAGTGAAGCAGTCCTGAAAGTAAATCACCAGGCTGCTTTTGACTGAGGGTAGGCTGCAGGGTCAGCACAAGCAGGAGGGAGAAAGATCCCATGTAGCTCAACATCCTGGAGCTCAAATAGGCTGCTCACAGCTCTTCTATTAACCAATGAAGAACGGACAACATCAGTGTGAGAGGTGAGTTGACTCACATATAGGACTAGAGCAGTTTTTAGTGTTTGTCACACTTTGAATTGGGGCACTACTGTGTGGCATAATATCTGGGGGCACTACTGTGTGGCATATTATCATCTGTGGGCACTACTGTGTGGCATATTATCTGTGGGCACTACTGTGTGGCATAATATTATCTGGGGACACTACTGTGTGGCATATTATCATTTGGGGTGCACTACTTGGCATAATATTATCTGTGGGCACTACTGTGTGGCATATTATCTGTGGGCACTACTGTATGGCATAATATTATCTGGGGACACTACTGTATGGCATAATATTATCTGGGGACACTACTGTGTGGCATAATATGTTCCAGGGGTACTTGTTTGGTGTAATGTGATTGATTTGGGGGCAGTCTTTTTGGTGTTATATGAACTAAAGGGACTGTTGTTTGGTGTTATATGAACTGAAGGGACTGTTGTTTGGTGTTATATGAACTGAAGGGACTGTTGTTTGGTGTTATATGAACTGAAGGGACTGTTGTTTGGTGTTATATGAACTGAAGGGACTGTTGTTTGGTGTTATATGAACTGGAGGCACTATTGTTTGGTGTTATATGAACTGGAGGCACTATTAGGCACCCTCCCCCTAGACGTTGCTGTACACGCCCTTCCGGCAGCAAGCTGCGGCAGAGTATCCCTCGCTCGGTGTCCCTGGGTGCACACCCTAATGAAGTGTTCTGTGCACTCCTCTGGGTAAGTGACCTGAACTGGACACTCAGAGAGTACTGAGCTAATATCAGATCATTGGCAACAGAATTTCCTTGTGGAGTAAATCTGCTTGCCAGCCAACTGCGTGATCTTTCTATGTCTTATAACATCCAAAATTGTATATCATCCTCATTATTTGGTAGTATTTAAGGATTTTATTCTTGTTATGAGACCGTGTTACACATTTATGATCTGATTCTACTGCAGAACAGTGGTACTCTCACATCTGACAGTGCTGCTGTCCTTGCAATATTCCAGCACTGGCATCTTTCTTCTATTTCTCTACCTGGTCACTTTTTGGCAGGTACTGTAAGTAAATTCATTAGGAATTGAATAGATTATCCTGCAAATTGGAAACTCACAGTTCCTTTCTGCAGAACATTTACTAATTATTTTAACTCTTCTTCATCATCATTTATTTATATAGCGCCAACATATTCCATAGCGCTTTACAATTGGGGGCAAACACAGTAATAAACAAACTGGGTAAAACAGACAAAGAGGTGAGAAGGCCGCTGCTCGCAAGCTTACAATATATGGAAGGCCCTGCTCGCAAGCTTACAGTATATGGAAGGCCCTGCTCGCAAGCTTACAGTATATGGAAGGCCCTGCTTGCAAGCTTACAATATATGGAAGGCCCTGCTTGCAAGCTTACAGTATATGGAAGGCCCTGCTCGCAAGCTTACAATATATAGAAGGCCCTGCTCGCATGCTTACAATATATGGTTTAAATATTATGAACATGTTGTACATCTGTATGGAACACCAGTTTTCTATTCATGCATATCAGTCCCTGTGTAGATTACAATATAATTTACCTACCACATACTCGCACATGTGAGGAGCAATTTAGTCAGAATTCAATGCTTGATGGTATAGGAAGGGGAGAGGGACCTCTGAATGAATGACTTTCTTATAGGTAGGAGGCTGGCAGGGCCTGTCTGTGCGGTGTGCCAAATGTCTTTTTGTTTACACAATATAGTCACACTCCTCTTACATGGCAGTTTTCAGTTCTACATTATTAAATACTTGGGGTGTAGCACAATACTTTATAACCTTTCTTTGTGTCTGCTCACTGTGACTCCGCCTACCACTGCGTGTTCCGTTAGCCTCACCTGCCACTGATAACTGATGTGGTAATAGATAATTGAGTTAATTCCGCCTACATTTGTTTTGGACCAGCCCACTGTTTGGTCCCGCCCATGCTAGGCCACTTCCAGAATTTTTTCCAGGGCCACTCTAAGTTCCCAATCCGCCCCTGAGTGATGATGTCGTGTGACCTGACGTCACACGGATGTTCCCGCCGCCGCTGTAAGAATAAGGAGCAGCAGCTGCAACATCTGGGTAAGTATATTTTAAGGATATTTTATTATCACATTTTTTTTTACTCTGAATTTTGTAGGAGATTAGGTTTCCAAGTATGATAATGGGTTAAGCTGTATTTCCTGAGGGATATGAGGGATAATAGTTATTTTCTCCCGTAATGTCATAAATTAAGTTTTTGTTGTTTTTTTTTTTGGGGGGGGGGGGGGGGCGTTCATCGGGGGGGCCCTGCCTGCTTCATTTGTACTGGGCCCCATGATTTCTGATGGCAGCCCTGCCAACAACTCCTTAATCAAACATGAACCACTGTATAGCAAATATGTATAATAGTATATATATGTATACGCAGGAAATTGTTACATGTCATCAGTTTCCTGTATCCCGTGACATCATAACACCAAGTAGTTTGTCCAACAAGTAAATGAAAGGAGCCTTCAATATGTCTATTAAGGAAATGTCCATAACTTCCTGAATGATGTCCAAAGAGAAGACGAGAGAGGTTCTTACTATCTAGATGGTACAAGACATCCAGCTGCTGAAAGTACATGAGGAATCCATTTACAGTAACGTTTTTATCAGGAAACCCAACCAGAGAATTGCTGGATCCATTGGAAATAATTTACCAACTGGAAAACATGCAGCCCCACAGAGCATATAATATTACACAAATACTGCTAGTTATTGCCCTAGAACATATATACCCACATTCCACATCTGGGAACCTTGTCTTTGTCAAAGTGTGCAATCTTCTGTGAGCTAAGACATATACGTGCATGGATGGAATGTGTAAATCCCACGACTCAGCATTCCTCCTTTCTAAAGTTTATATGGCGTGCCAAGCCCCCTAGAATTTCGATAGCAGTGCTTAAGAAGCCCAGGGCCCGAGGAGGCAGGGGATTTCCAGACATTAAATTGTATTATTTGGCATCCCACTTGACCCAGGTGGCGGTAACTTATGCGCCTTATCAGTCCATAGCCTGGGTGGACCTGGAGACCCACTATGTTGGGGTCCCCTCCATGGCATCACTCTGGGGTTTGGCTAATATAGATAGGCCACCAGCGGCTTCCTCTCTCCAATCTCTTAAATTCTGCTTATCCCTCTGGGACTCATGCCGGGTCAAATATAAATTGTCCTCCCCTATTTCACCTCTGACTCCCCTTTGGGGCAACCCACACTTCCCTCCTGGCAACTCAACCCAACAATTTAAAAACTGGATAAAGGCGGGATTACGGGTGGTCTCGGACTTGGTGGTTAATCAAACTTGGGCTTCTATGTCTGAACTTCATCATAAATTTGAACCGTTTTGTCCGCTCTTTTTTGAGTACTTCCAGGTTCGACACTACGCCATGTCTTTGCCCCCCCAGGAGGCTCTTCGGGCCCCAACCTCCTTCGAGTACATGTGTTTACATTCACCTCTCACTAAGGGGATGATCTCCCAGATCTATAATTGGCTCATAGATTATACCTTCGATACTCCAGGCCGACATGAGCGGGAATGGGAAAATGACTTGGATCCTCCTCCAGACGACTTATGCTGGGAGGAGGTGAGGGAGGGGATTGCCAAGAGCTCGATCTCTACATTAATTAAGGAAACTGCCTATAAAGTGTACTATAGGTGGTACTATACTCCTGATAAGTTGTCTCGAATGTTTCCTACAGCCACTCCGAGCTGCTGGCGGGAATGTGGCCAGAGAGGTACGATGCTACACATATGGTGGACCTGCCCTCGCATAGTTCCTTTCTGGAACATGGTTCTTACACTCATAAACTCTGTGTCAGAACAACAGATAAGTAAGGATCCCTGGTCATTCCTTCTCTCTCGCCCTATACCTGATGAGAGCGCGCCCTCTAACAAGCTTATCTCCCATTTTCTGGCAGCCGCTAAATCCCTAATAGCAAAGCACTGGAAAGACCCTAGGGCTCCCTCTATGCAGGAGTTACGGTCGTACATAGGACATGTCGCAAGCATGGAAAGTATAACGTGCTACCTTCATGATAAATCATATAACTTTGATAAGGTGTGGGCCCCGTGGTACTTTCTAGAAAGCCGTAGCTGCCTTTCCAGTACGGCTCCTCCTCCTGCAGATGGAACATAGCTCTTGGGCCGCCTCTGGACCCCCCAGGCTGGAATTGGTGCGCGGATGGTGAGTAATGTCTGTATGCTACCCCCCTCTCGTGCAGTCATTGTAACTGTGTGCCCTAGCTTTTCCTAGCAATGTTCCAAGTTTGCGTGCCTATTGGTTTATTAGTTATATTGTTGACAATATTTGTGCCTTTCTACCCCCCACCCTCCCTTCCCTTCTCTTTCCCCCACCGATATAAAAGTATAAAACTCAGAGAAAACACTTTGATTATTAAGATTTTTCTTGTCCAAAATGTTATCTGTACTGTTCCTGTTGTTTCCTCTACAAATAGTTTAAAAAAAAAAAAACCCCACAACTCAAAATCATGCCTACTTTCCTTTAGACCACCCTCTTCATTTAAGTCAACTTTTATATTTTTTTCTTCTTCAAAATGAAGCTCACTTATGTCATAAAGTACGAGTGCGGGGACATCGGGACTGTATTTACTACAGATTTTTTTTAGAAGTAAAACATGTTTTTGGGATAAAGCAAATTTGTTACGGCAGAAATAAACAACACGAAGCGTCAACAAAAACTAGTAAAACTATAATGAAACAGCTCACTGGCATCACTGCTCACACACAGCGCTATTTATTATAATCTAGATTTGCATCAGTAGCAACAGGTTAATAAACTGATCATATAAAATAACAAAAACTGTACATACATTGAAACTGGAAGTTTGTTGTTTTTTGCAATATAGGGGTATACTATTGGGATAGATTAATTATGGTCATTACTCAGAGGGGAAAAAAAAAACACAGAGGGGAAAAAAAGCAATTGAACATGGGAGGAGAATATTGGAAAAATTGGCCACCAAATTCTCTCATCCGCCCTCTACAGAAATAGTAAATTTGAATGTAGCTTCCCCTTTATCCTATTTCTGGTTTTACTGTTCATTTCACCTGAGAACAGGCTTTCTGAAGTTCTCAAATATCGTCTCGCTATTTTGCCCAGATTTGGGAATGTTTGTTCCACCAGCCTCCAGAATCTTAGTGGGTTCTCCTTTATTTTCTCTGGCGGAGCACCTGTAACCAGCCAGCCCTGCAACCAGTGACTCACTGAGAGCAGCACCAGAGGCAGTGAGCCAGGGGTGGGGCTGTCCTATGTGCTGCTGCTGATTGGCTGACCAGAGTGTCTTTCACTCTGTCAATCACCACCCCAGCAGCAGCAGCCAGTTCAGTGTGTCTTTTGTCAGACTCTCTTTAGTTGTGAGACAGAGCCAGTCAGCAGTTAGTGCAAAGCACCACAGTGTAATTAAAAAGACAAATAAAAAAACACCATCTGTAAGCATCAGAAAACATAGAAGGAGAATCTACCGGTGGTGAGGAAACATTGGATCCTCACCATTGCAGGGTTAAACATCGGAACCATCTAACCGATTCTTCCGATGAAACATTAAATGTTTCCTATCCCTACTTTAAACCTCATTAAAACATCTCGCCCTGCAAAACAAACTCTAATTATTCACATGCTGGTGAATGTGCATCTAAACCACATTCAGCAAGGAAAGTCCAAATGCCCTCAGCCCTTACCATAGGATGAAGCAAAGTTTTGCAGCACTGCAGACACATCTTGTCCTACTTAGCCATGGGCATACCACATAAATGGCAGAATTTGTAAAAAAAAATAGCTGCATGGCATCACAAAATTACATTTACAATGTGGGACCACACTGTCGAAGCTTTATAATCAATCCCCAGTGAGAAAGTAACAGATTAGAGAACTAATTATATAAACCATCTGACACCCTCAATTAGAGAGTGGGTATGAATAAACATACTGTACAGTGTCTAGATCCCACATTATACCTCCAGCTCATTGCCAGAATTATACATTACTCAGTACACTATTTAACAACAAGGAGGTCTTGTTATTATATATATACACACACACATACATGTATAAGCCCATTTTAATTTACATTAATAAAATCAAATTCTTTAATATTAAAATTACGGTTGTTCCTCATTTCATGTTCAATTGCTTTTCTACTATGTGAATTTCCTGATATTCAAAAAATCTTGTTTTTATGTAAACTATTTTCCTCATTCAGTACATGAAAATGGTATCTCACCTGTGTGAGCTCTCTGATGTTCAACTAGGCTTGATTTCCGTGTAAAACATTTCCCACATTGAGAACATGAAACTGCGTTCTCACCTGTGTGAGTTCTCTGATGTACAATAAGTTTTGATTTCCATGCAAAACATTTCCCGCACTCAGAACATGGAAATGGTTTCTCACCTGTGTGAGCTCTCTGATGTTCAACTAGGCTTGATTTCTGTGCAAAACATTTCCCACATTGAGAACATGGAAATGGTTTCTCACCTGTGTGAGCTCTCTGATGTATGTTAAGATTTAATTTCCGTGTAAAACATTTCCCGCACTCAGAACATGGAAATGGTTTCTCACCTGTGTGAGCTCTCTGATGTGTAATCAGATGTGATTTTCGTGTAAAACATTTCCCGCAGTCAGAACAGGGAAATGGTTTCTCATCTGTGTGAATACTCTGATGTTCAACTAGGCATGATTTCCATGCAAAACATTTCCCGCACTCAGAACATGCAAATGGTTTCTCACCTGTGTGAGCTCTCTGATGTGCGACAAGTACTGATTTCCGTGTAAAACATTTCCCGCACTCAGAACAGGGAAATGGTTTCTCACCTGCGTGAATACGCTGATGTTCAACTAGGCTTGCTTTCTGTGAAAAACATTTTCTGCAGTCAGAACATGGAAATGGTTTCTCACCTGTGTGAACTCTCTGATGTTTGACAAGTGCTGATTTCTGTGTAAAACATTTCCCGCACTCAGAACAGAGAAATGGTTTCTCACCTGTGTGAGTTCGCATATGTGTAACATGATCTGATATCTGTCGAAAGCATTTCCCACATTCAGAGCATGCAAATGCTTTCTCACCCGTGTGAATACTCTGATGTATTATAAGTACTGATTTCCGTGTAAAACATTTCCCGCACTCAGAACATGGAAAGGCTGCATCATTTTGATGAACTGTACTATTTGTAAAAATATCTCTGTTTGCAGTAGAACATTCCTCAAGATTAGAGGGATCAGATGTTTTATCTGCTCTGTGAAGTATTGGAGGTATATTTAGGGTAATGAGGTTCTCTCCAGGAGACTCTTGTGTGATGTTTTTGTTATCTTCTCTTACAAAATCTGTAGATAAAAGAAGTTGTCCCTCTGAGATATTCCTGCGTTTGCATTCATCTGCTGGAGATAAAATAAATGTATAGATTATAATGCCCAACATTTTCATACCATGAGGCAAGTTCAAGAAGGCCAATTGTATTAATTTCAATTGGCAAACTACAACCACTTTGTTACAATTATAAAACCACATTACGAACATTGCATGGACTCATCAAGACTGACAACTCCAGCCAACACACAGACTTTGGCGAGTAACATTTCCCAGGCACACACATTGCCCGGCCAGTATAATAGGCGTCAGGAGCCGCAGCGACTGTGGGCACCACCGCAACTCACCGTGCCTGGTCTCTGGCGTCCTGGCCGTCTCCATGACGACCGGGACATCACTTCCGGTCTCCTCATCCCGATAGCCTATGCAACAATCGGGACGCTTGCTGCTCCCTGCCGTCGCGCCCGGCCAACTGTTAAACAGCCGAGCGTGCGCACGCAGGGCTATTTAGACTGAGCCTTCGAGGGCTGATTGGAGGCATACATTATCTCAGCCACCTGGCTGATTATTACAGCTGACACTCTGTGCACTCATTGGTTCCCAGTACTATTTAAGGCAGTGAGGACTGAGCCTCACTGCCGGTTATAGTGTTCTGTTCCAGTCTGCTACCTGCTTCTGTGCTGTGTTGGTGTTTAACCTTGGATTGCTTTTCCTGTGTATGATCCTGCCTGTACCCAGGCTCTGAACCTTTGCCTTTGATCCTGACCTTCTGCCTTTACCCAGGCTCTGAACCTTTGCCTGTGACCCTGACCTGCTGTCTGTACCCGGACTCTGAACACTTGCCTGGTCCCTGACCCAGCTTGTAGAAGACGTCTCCACCTGTGCTGTCAGGCTAGTTAGACATCATCATCTCTGTCCAGTCCGCAGACCTCTGGCCTGTCCCTACTCCGTGTATTACCTCCCATACCTGAGTGCTGCCGTGTGACCATAAACTTGTACTACACTGAGTGTAATTCCCGGGGGCATCCAAGTACCTGTGAGCATAACCAGTCTCTACGAGAAAGGCGGCTGCTTTAGGTGAAGACCTCTTCCACTAGTTCTACAAGTTTATGCCGCCCTGGTTGCCGTAACAATTGGACAGGAAGCATTAACAACCATTGACATTCTCCAACTAGACACTACCAGCACACACAAACACTGGACCATAATAAGCGTAGTAGGCATGGTCAAAATTAGCAGCAAGTCCTGCCATGGGTTTACACTACTCTCGCCCCCTTGCACAGAGCAGAGAGCATTAGGACAGAGAAGGAGAATGCAGGAGGGCACAGATCGGCAACTGTCAGGAAGTCTGTATTTAGATGCAGGACTCAGTATTGAACTTTCTATGCACGGCATGGTGAGCACAGCTGATGCAAGTTTACAGAGTTGCAAGCAGGTGATTACCGACATAACAGAGGTGGGGAGTTGAACTTCCAAGCAGTATATAAACCTGCTCTGCCTGTCATTCCCTTCTAGAGTATCAGCTTTGCTGTTCTGAGCTCCTGAGTGTCTTATCCTGTTTACTGTTTGATTCTGGATTATTGACCTGACTTGTTCCTGACTTTGTGATACTTGGATCTTGACTCTGTACTTTACTGACAGACAAGTTTGACCTTTGGTTTTTCCTAGCTATTTCTTTGCTTGCTGATTCTGTATGTTTATCCTGCGGACCTCGGCTAGCATGACTATTCTGCCCAATTGCATGTAGTGCTCTGTCAACTAAACTAAGGGCCAGTTTGGTGGAACTCGACCTAGTAACTACAGGCAGCCAAATCTATCCTGCTTTTCTGCAGGCCCTGTTGAATAACGGCAGTAACTTAGACTCTACATTACCTCTCTCTAGCTATGTCAATCTTAGCTGGTGGTGTGTCCACAAACCCGAAGCGGATAGTAACACCACAAAGTAGAAGAAAGCTTAAGGGCAAAGCATAACACAGAGACAGATCAGCAGATGAAGAGCAACAGTACAGGGTATCCAAGCACATACTGGAGGGGAGCTATTGTGCAACAACGGGTGTGTGGTTATAGTTCTGTGTGTCCAGGAAGGTGGAGTTTGTGTGAAGTGTATGTTGTGATGGGGTGTGTTGTTGTCTGGGAATCATCTAGTATATTTAGTATTACAGTGTTAATATACAGGAAATTGATATGATCATTAATGGATTATCACACAGGGAAAATAATGGGTAATGTCACATGTAGTAGCACACAGAGGATTGTGGATAGAACAAGAGGTAGTGTACAGGAGGTTCATAGGTAATTTCATAGTCAGACTGACGTCCCATGAGCTACATAGACAATGTCAGGAGGAGACTGGTCAGATCTCTGGGCTGGTAGCACACAATGATATGATGTGAGGAGGAGACTGGTCAGATCTCTGGACTGGAAGAACACAGTGATATGATGTGAGGAAGAGACTGGTCAGATCTCTGGGGTAGTAGCACAGTGATATGATGTGAGGCGGAGACTGGTCAGATCTCTGGGCTGGTAAAACACAGTGATATGATGTGAGGAAGAGACTGGTCAGATCTCTGGGCTGGAAGAACACAGTGATATGATGTGAGGAAGAGACTGGTCAGATCTCTGGGCTGGTAAAACACAATGATATGATGTGAGGAGGAGACTGGTCAGATCTCTGGGCTGGTAGCACACAATGATATGATGTGAGGAGGAGACTGGTCAGATCTCTGGGCTGGTAGCACACAATGATATGATGTGAGGAGGAGACTGGTCAGATCTCTGGGCTGGTAGCACACAATGATATGATGTGAGGAGGAGACTGGTCAGATCTCTGGGCTGGTAGCACACAATGATATGATGTGAGGAGGAGACTGGTCAGATCTCTGGGCTGGTAGCACACAATAATATGATGTGAGGAGGAGACTGGTCAGATCTCTGGGCTGGTAACACACAATGATATGATGTGAGGAGGAGATCAGGAGTCTAATTGGGGCTGATGGCTTCTGATTCCCCCACTGTCCAGATATTTTTATTTTAATGAGGAAAAAATAACACTCCTAGAGCGCTCCAATTCCCAGCAGCAGCCCTATCACTCCAAATGAGCTTCAACTTGCTCCCAAAATACAAATATAAATAAATAATGGTGGATCCAAAGATGTTATAACTTATCTTATGGAAATTTTCACTAATGGTATAGACACTAATAAGTCCACCTTATAGAGTTTAATGTCCAACAACAGATTTTTAGACGTTCTTCTTTATAGAGTTCTGTATCTTCAAGATACAACCCCACACAGAGAACAGATTATAGCCTCATATGACAAAATAAGTTCCTTGTAAGACCTATTTTAACACCACGTGCTCAAATTGATTTCGTACCGTGATACTCATACACCAGTAATCATATGGAGAGCAGATGTCCATCGATCTTCCTTATACCAGTTATGTGCATTTGCTGACATCAGCTGTCTGCTGGGAACTCTATAAGGTGGACTTATTAATGTCTATACCATTAGTGATTAATTCCATGAGATACGTTATAGCATCTGAGGATCCACCAGTATTTATACTTTTTCCTCAATAGTTTTTACTGACAGAGGAGGGTGTAGAATAAGAGATTGTTGTAGTGACTGAATAAGCAGAATATGTGACTCTTCTGTAATAAGTGATTATTACTCACCTGTGCTGATATCTGTAGGGATTTCCTCCTCCTTACACTGCTGATCACCCCTCACATACGTCTCTTCCTCTTCCTCTATCGTTCCTACTTTAATGTCAGTCAAGACATTACCCTAAATAGCCCAAAAAACAATATCATATTATTTATATGGCGCCATAGAATCCGCTGCGCCGCACAATGAACAAAAAAATAAACTGGAAAAAAATAAAGATAAGTAGGGGACAAGAGAAACAATATAAACAGTAAAAATCAATGCAAGAGACAATAGAGAAAGCAACTACATTAAAATACAACTAGAACAAAGGAAGCAATACAAAGAGGATAGGAGGTAGAGAGCCAAACTTGTGAGAGTTATCAAAAAGAGGATTATGGTAATAAAATATATTATATCTATTAATATCGGATTTAATTATTTGAGATGAAACAGAAGACTATCAGTGTATAAGATCCACACAGCTCTTTACAGATAATATAATAAAGTCACCTTGACATTTAGGTATTTGAAGAGACCCTAAAATGTCATATACCTGATACTTCTGTGTGATAATCGGAATTTCCGTTTTACAATCCTGAGGACGGAGATATCTCTCTGGGGTATTTCTGTTACTGGATCCATCTGTAGGAAACACACAGTGACTGATTACATTGTTTATATAAGCAGAATATGTGACTCTTCTGTAATAAGTGTTTATTACTTACTTGTACTGATATCTGTAGAGATTTCCTCCTCCTTACACTGCTGATCACCCCTCACATACGTCTCTTCCTCTCTCTTTGTAATTTCTACTTTATTATCATTTACGACGTTGTCCTGAATAGCCCACAAAAAAATTAAATAAAAAACAAAATCACATTTAATTATATCGGATTTAATAAATCCATAATAAACAGAAGTGTATCAGTGTATAAGAGCCACAAAGGTTTTTTTTGTAATGTGTTTTTTTTTTTTTTACAGATCATATAATGAAAAGTCACATTAGTGTTCCGGTATTTGAAGAGATCATAAAATGTCATCTACCTGATATTCCTCTGGGATACTGGGATTTTCCGCTTTACAATCCTGTGAATAAAGAGGACGGAGATATCTCTCTGGGGTATTTGTGTTACTTGATCCATCTGTAGGAAAAAGAAATTGAATATATGTGATTCTCAGATGAGTGTATCTAGGTGGCTCTCAGAACTATTGTCTCCTCTACAATAATTGAAAGTCTCCTCTTACCCAGTGATGTGAGGATCCGGTGATTCTCCATCCTCACGTCCTCGTATAGACCCTTGTGTCCTCCTAAATACTTCCACTCCTGCATAGAGAAATACACAGTGACATCCTGACACCTTATAGGAACCTGACAACACAATGACAGTGTCATCATCCAGACACATCCCCTGGTGTTACTGTATAATGTCCCATTCCCAGCAGTCACCTCTCCAGTCACCAGCTGAATGATCTTGTTGGTCAGTTCCAGGATCTTTTGGTCAATGATTCCTTCACGTATCAGTGCGTGAGGTGGAGGCACCTTGATGGGGCTCTGGGTCCTGCTCAATCCTCCTGACACACAGGGGCGGCTCCTGGGTGTCACACACTCACCAGATCTCTTTATCACTACTGTGTAATCCTGTGTATTAAGAGAGACATCAATAAAAAGGTAAATAAGCTTTACCTATTTGAAATTTTTAGGGGTGAACTGTGCAACATATAAAATAATGATCTATTTTACAAATACAACCGCTATGACATATGTAACGGTTTGCTGTTTTCATTCCACAGAGGCGTGGCCTGGCAGCCATCTAGGTCGGCCGCGTTATATTTGATCTCTGTGGAACCCCATTCGTCTTAGGCTCTCCGTCACTCACAGGCCTGTAACCAGCCAAAATTGTCACCTACTGCTGCCTACTTTCTCCGCCACAGCTCGGACTCACATTGGGGTGGCCCCCCTGCTCCCAGTCCACCTGGCGCATCTGAGGCCTAATCCGTGCTGAAAGCCGCTGCCTTGATTTCTGGATTCGACGGACGCTATTTTGTCACCGGAGCTGCCCTGATCACCGGACTCCCGGGTGCCATAATTTGGAGAAATGCCCCAATCGGACCAACCCCTCAAACGGGGCCCCCTCCCTGCAATTCCAAGGGTGCATGAAGGAGGACCGGGCCTCCTACAACCCTATGGTCCAGCCGCCGCATATCTCCTGATCTGTCCTCCACGCATGGAGCACACAGACTCTGCCTACCTCTCCATCCATCACCCTGCAGGGGGTAAGTTTCATTCTACAACCCCAGATCAGTTCACCTGTTCTCCATCAGTCCCCAGCAGTGTATGAGGAATTACAGACGATAACTGCAGTTGTCTGCACCTGAGGGAACACTGCTCCTGCCTATGTACCCTATCAGATGGACCTTCCACTCTGGTCACCCCGTACAGTCCTCAGGCTTGTCCTGATGTTCTAAGACCCCATCTGCACACGTTAGGACTTGGCTTCCAGGGGTAAATTGTTGCCTAGCCAGGCTCACTGTCAGACCGTGGCTTCTCAGTGGCTCAGTGTTGCCACCACTTGGTGGAAATAAATATCTCTCCACAAACCTCTAATACCTGACTGTCTGTTAAGTTTGAAAGTGGGCCTGCTGTCCCCCACAAACACCACTGTGGTTCAACAACTGGGAGCCCTGTTACCTTTCAGCATCATCATTGGATAGTGCACTGGGACGAATTGGCACCCGCTGCCTGATAGGGGCCTGGCATTCTGCTGCCCCTGGTACTACAGCACCGACTATCTATCATATACACACATAGTGGGCTCATTTTCTGGACTCAGCTGTCCCATTCTAGCACACAGGAAGCAGCATTCTTCTGATACCTCTGCCCACTTCCAGGGAAGGAGAGTTCTGCATTTCTGCTCAGCTGGGCACTGTTTTGTACTTATGTAAGCCGTGATATGGATTAACCTGTGACGCTCCGCATGGCCCTTGGGTCAGGGTTATCTCCTGGAATGTCGTAAGACTGCCTTTTCTTCTAACCGAAACACAGATACTTTCACAATTACACATCCTGTTTGATCTATTTGTGTCCTCATTCCTGAGCTTATCATGCCTAAATGGGGCAGGAACTGGTGGCTCAGACCTCCCTCAGAGCCTTAAAAATTTGCCTACACGGAAGTAAAGACCCCGAGTGCTTCTTCTCAACACCGCAATGATTCAGATTCTTCGCCACTGACTCACAAAGATCTACAATCCCTGTTCCGTGAAGTCAAGGAGATGAGGAAATAGGTGCAGGCGATTGGATCTCTGAAGGCCGAATTGCATGACCTTGGGGATAGGACAGACAACCTGGAAACTAAAATGAATGAAGTAGTCTCCTCACACCAGGACATGGTGGCTGACCTCCAGCGCCTACAAGAAGATATGTTCCATATGCAGGATTAACAAGATGATTAAGAGAAGAAGGCCCGGCATAATAACCTACGCATCAGAGGTATTCCTGAGACAGTGGACCAATCCCTCCTTGATCAGTACTTGAAAAACCTCTTTGCACGTCTAGCTCATGCCACCCTGGAGGATCAGCTCCATTTGGACAGAGTCCACAGAGCCCTTCGTCTTCAGGAATCCTCCGAACCTTGGGATGTCATCCTTCATTGTCACTATTACACCACTTAAGAGGCGATTCTATGGGAATCTCTTAAGGCCATCTCAATCGACGATGTTTCCCTAAAAATCTGCCAGGACATTGCCCTGCTTACCCTCAAGAGATGTGAATTTAAACCAATGACATCTATCCTCAAGGACAACAATATCCGATATCGCTGGGGCTTTCCGCTTCGTCTTCTCCTCTGGCATCATAACAAGGTTCACTCTGCCGGGCTATGGCGGACGCAGATCGACTCCTCGAGACTTTGGGACTCCCGACCCCTCCTATTCACCCCCACACATAAGGACCAGGCTCCAGCTTCTTGGGATTCACCTCTTCCCCTCAAAAGCTCCAGAATACCATGTGGACGACTGTGACAAGAACCGCTAAACCACCTGCCTCTGTTCCACCTTCTTGATATGTATTTGTCGTGTTCTTTTCACCAGATGCTGCCTTGCTTCATCTCTCTCCATGATGGATCGCTGGGTTTCTGACCTCCTCATACAGAGTAGGAGGAGTTGTGTGCCTTAGGCGTGGGATGATATCCCGCCTTGTTCTTCACTAATTTTCTTTGTTTACACTGTTGTTTTCTGTTTCAGATTGCTACTGCCCCATTTCTGTTTATATGACCGGACCTCTGGATGACGGTAGTAGCTGTCCCCCCAACTCTCACGACATTCCCCCTCCTCCTGGCTCCCATCTCAGCCCTTTTACCCTGGTCTGGAGGTGGTTGAAACTACTAGACCCTTTTGTGTGTCCCTGGCCACGTCCCCATAATGGGTATGCTGCCCTTGCCTGGCTTTCCCCTGCCACAGGCACTAACCATCACTTTTCCTGGCCAGCCACACGGACCAGATGTGGCCCCACATACTGGCCCTGTCCACTTCCCTGTTCTCCTTTTTTCCTTCTCCTGTCCCTTCCATCTTTTCTTACTTCAGGCACTTTCTGATTCTCTTTATCTTCATTGCCACAGTATTGACATTGTTTTGTTTTTTTGTTTTCCTCCAACACGTCTGACCCTCACTGGGGCGGGCCATTTTCCACCTCCCAATGGCTCTTAGGATCTTTTCCCTGGATGGTAAAGGTTTGAACAGCCCACAAAAACGTACAACACTTTATCTCACACTTAAACAACATAGGGCTGATATAGTCTTTCTCCAGGAGACATACTTTACTTGTCACTCACATCTGGAATTGAAGTCTAGACTGTACCCCTTTACTTTCCGTGTTTGCGATCCTAGATAGAAGAAACGGGGTGTCTCCCATGTGACGTTCAAGCTGTGGACATCCTACTCTGACCCCGACGGTCGCTTTCTAATCCTACTCAACTATACCTTATGTACACTAGTTAATTTGTATGCTCCGAATCAAAATCAACACTCTTTTTCACTGCCCTAGATTCCTTGCTCTCTCAGGTCCGCCAGGGAGAAGTGATCATGGCAGGAGACTTTAATGTTGCAGTAGATGACACTGTCGATAGGTCGTCCACTCTGGCTCCCCTTGCCAGTGGCTCGGAGTTCCGTAAATCCAAGGCTTTGGCGTCCCTCACCATCTTCTCTTTGATTCTTAGAGAACCCTCCTCCCGAGACTATACATTGTACTCTCAGGTTCACGGCACCTATTCACGAATAGACATGGTCTTCCTAAGCCACGATCTGTCCCTGAAACTCCGGGCAGCTCACATACATCAGATGGTCTGGTCTGACCAGACCCCATTTCTGCTGACCTCTCAGATATAGTCTCTTGCCCTACCATATGGCACCTCAATGACACTATCCTTAATGACCTAGTAACTTACTCTTGGGCTGCAGACTCTCTTAGAAGAATACATTCTTCTCAATGACCTTTCAGATATGCCCTCCATGACTCTCTGGAAAGCCCATAAGGAGGTGGTGGTGGGTCACCTTATTAGCATGGCCTGACGGCACAAGAAGCTTTCTATCTCCAAACGCACAGTTAGCTATCGAACTCCAGACTCTGGAGAGACAACACAAACTCTCCCCAAATGATGCTACCCTGAATAAGCTTCTAACGGTAAGGTCTAACCTGAATCTCCTTCTCTTGGAATCCACTGCTGTGGCCCTGAAACGGCTGAGGCAAACGTTCTACGGGAAAGGAGAGAAAGCAGATAAAATCTTGGCCGTCCATTTGAGGGCTCAGAAATCCCAAAATAACGTTATGGCTCTGAAGTCTGCCTCTACAGCCTGTACCCTATAGAGTTACAGAAATTCTACTCTACATTGTATAACTTAGATAAACTGACGCCTGGCAGCACCCCTTTAGCAGATACCTACTGCAAACGATTCTCCTAGACCCTGTTCCCCCACCTCCACACCCTGTTCAATGCTATCTTGCACAGCAACCCCTTCACTAAATCGATGCTGGAAGTGTGCATAGTAGTCACACATAAGAAGGGAAACGACCCTAGAAACTGCGTAAACTACCATCCTATCTCCCTCCTTAATGTAGATGTTAAGATATATGCAAAGGTCCTGGCCACCCGTTTCAACAGAGTCCTTCCGGATCTGTTCCAATACAATCAGTTGGGATTCAGAAACTTATCCCGGCCATGTTGCTGACCCTGGACAATGAGAAGGCATTCGACCGGATCTCATGGGACTTTATGTTTCACATCTTGAAGGCGTATGGCTTCTCGCCTGAATTCCTGACAGGGGTACCTTCCCTTTACAATCCCACCACAGCTAGGGTATTAGTTAACTGATCTTTATCCGACCCCTTCTCCCTTATCAACAGGACAAGGCAGGGCTGTCCCTTGTCACCCCTAGTCTTCGCGCTATAGAGCCGCTGGCGGCAATGATCTGACAAACCGGCTATGATAACTGGTTGGGTGGTGGGTCCCCAGGAATTTAAGATCTCCCCTCTTTGCTGACGACATTCTCCACTCCATCACAAATCCCCAGTAGACCCTGCCTGCTCTCTATAGACTTAATAATGAGTATGGCCTCGTCGGGTTAAAAAATAAATTTTACTAAATCGGAGGCCATGCTCCTCCATCCCTCCCCTCTCTCATAACCAGCCTACAGACTACTTTTGCTTTGCGCTGGCAGACGAACAAGATCAAGTATCTAGGAATATACATTACCTCTTCCTATAATAGGTTATACCGGTAAAATCCTCTCCCCTCCTGACTAAAATCAAACAGCACCTGGGGCTTTGTAGAAAATATATCATATCGTGCCTGGGGAGGATTATCGCAGTTAAGATGAACCTGGTCCCTAAGCTTCTCTACCTTTTCCAGACTGTCCCGGTGAAAGTACCCGATTCGGGACTTATATTCATCTTTTCTTAAAATTTGTATGGCATGGCAAACCCCCTACAATTTCTGTGGCAGTGCTCAAGAAGCACAGGGCTCAGGTAGGTAGAGGTTTTCCGGATATCAAACTCTATTACTTGGCATCCCATTTGTCCCAGGTTGTGGTTAACCATGTCCCCCATCACACTATAGCGTGGGTAGACTTGGAAACCCACTCACAAAGGTCCCTTCCCTGGTATCACTTTGGGGCCACCCTAAAGCAGACAGACCACCAGAGGCTTCCCTCCTCTCTCAAATTTTGGGACACATGTCGGGCAAAGCACAAATTGTCCTCCTTTATTTCCCCCAACTCCCAATCTAGGAATGGAAGTTCCTGCTGCACAAGGGTTCCCCGCTTCATAGCAGAATAGACTCAGACACTAGTGTCGGGAAGGCTGGCTATTGCTTTTTGACGCGTTTCGTCCCGGCAATGGGACTTTCTCAAAGCTTATCCAATCAATCTCCCCATGGATAATCAAATAACTCACTGTTTGTCTCCGTGTGTTTCCCTGAAGAGAGAAACACACGGAGACAAACAGTGAGTTATTTGATTAACCCTTGTGCAGCAGGAACTTTCATTTCTCTACTGAGTTGACGGACGACAGTAAAAGCAGGTGCACCTGCTGGAATATGTAACTCGCCGGAGAAACACACGGAGACAAAAAGTGAGTTATTTGATTAAGCTTTAGCGGTGAAGCCCGTGGAAAACTCATACTACCGTGGACCTCAATTTCAGCCTGCTGTGGAGGTTATCTATTCTATCTTCAAGCTGGTAAGAAGTCACTATTTCTTTCTGCCGGATTAAACTTTTTGGATAATTCTGCGGCCTGGGTGAGCTTTACTTGAATATTAACCTTCTCCCCATTGGAGTTTTTCCTTTCTACATATGTGGAACAATGTTTTTTTGCACCCTTACAATGATTATTTCTTGAGGTTTCACGTGATCCTCCAATTTTCTCTGGACTGTTTTTCAAAGGAAACTATACTATATTGACCAACTTGATACCAGATATCTGGGTTCTCTTGGTAATATCTCTTTTCAAGAGGGCTAGTGTTCTTTTTATTTGTATTTTATCTGTGTGTGTTTTTGTTTTTCTATATTATTTATGTACCTTGGTGTTTATTAAATTTATTACTTGGGAACCTACCTAGATTTTATATTATTACATCTGTTTATGTATGTCTGCTTGAGCTCTATCCCCCCAGCACCATTATATCGTTTCTAAAAGATTTTTATTTGCTCTCACACTGGTTGAAGGTACCAGTGATCAGGTCAGATGAAACAAGAAGAACATTTCAGAGTACAAGACAGTGCTTTTTATACTGATTTGGACACAAGCTATTTTTAGAATCAGGATGCAATGTGTTTACACAAACATGGATTTATATGCATTGCAAAGCCAACAATATTTACATGAAATTTTAGAAATTCTAGAGATGCGGTGATGTCCTGCATCTGGTTATCAGATGCAGAGAATCTAGGAGCCAGTCTTAATTAAAAGTTCCTGCCTTCAATGTTGTACCTTCACTCATCAAAAGATCTAATTAGCATGGGGCCCTTCTTCAGACAGTCCAGAATACACATTCCCAAATGAAAGGTACAAATCCCAAACAAGCCCCATCCCCACATCACAACACACATAAGACTTCCATACACAAAGGCGTATTGTATCAGATATATACCTTCAGAAATAATGCATCTCTTCTAGCAAGGTTAAACATGAAAACTAATTTCTTCCCCTGGTCTCAGAAATTAAAGATTTCCGTACCAAAATATACACAATATCAAAAATATGTGCATGTGCAATTATATAAATAAGCTACCTGCGCTATTTCCTTTAAATAAATTTATACCATAAGTTATTTATAAGTGATCCAGTCACACCCTTACAAAGGGATTATCTATCATACACTGGCAGCTGCTAAATACCTAATAGCCAAACATTGGAAAGACCCTAATCCTCCCTCTATGCAGGAACTACGGAATCGATTATCAAACTGGAGCAGAATAATCACAGGGTTTACAGAGAAAGAGCAGCAGCAAGGACAATTGATGAACTGCACAGGTTGCAGGGAAAGGCAGTCTCTTAAAGGCCAGACACAGGTGATTGGGATCCAGGAGTTAATGAGACTAACTCCTGCAGCTTAGGAGAATGGTCTGAGTACCACAGCAGCACCTCTGGTAGTAAAGAGGTACTGAAGGCCAGCTTCTGTAACACCAATCATACCTCCTAAATCTCTGGAAGGAATTAGACTGTTATGCCATCGTCTCGGGCTATAAATCTTCAGAGTGTCCTTCCCATCCCCTATTCCCTCATACTTGGGACAGGTCAGTAGTAACAGGGGAGATCTGTAGAGACCATCTGCAGCTATGCTGCACCTCATACAGCGGGTCTTCAGTCTGCCAGTGTCTCTCTAGTGTGAGAGGAGCTATACCCAGTGATCAGTATTATGGAGGTATTCATGCTTACACCTAATAAACATTTCCCCCATTACTGTCCTCTCCTCAGTCCTCTTCCTGCCCCTTCTTCTTTCAGTCACTCTCTATTTCCCACACACAGTTCTCCTTACTGCGGTGTCGGAAGCATCTCTATTAGGGGCTACTTATACTGTGAGGTTAGGGTCAGGTTTTATTTGTTACTCATTGGTGGGTTACCCTGGTGAGGAGGGTGAGGAAAGGATTGGTTCTAGTTAGTCTGTTCGTGTTAGTTTTACCGTGGGCTGGACTGGGTCAGATCAGGTTTCTAAGTAACGCCGCTCACGTGGAGCCGAGACCCTAGAGAGGTGGACATGAATCATTATGATATATATATATATATATATATATATATATCATAATAAATAAAGGAAATGAAGAGACTTCAAAAATGTTTTTCTACTTAAACCAGAGTTGATATTTCAGATGCATATTGAACAGTGTAGTAAAACAAACCATATCAGTGTCCCCATCACTTGACCTACTGGAGCTGCACCAGTTTAAAAAGCAAAACAAAAAGATGGAACCATGCACACAGTTACATCATAGACCCTATACCTTTACCTAAATTATAGGAAACAGCACATGTGTGTGTGTGTGTGTATAATATATATATATATATATATATATATATATATATATATATATATAAAGGTATCATTTATAGATATGAGAGAAGCTAGGAATACATTTTAGGGTATACTTGTAAGTGTGCTTCTTACAGTTCTCCTGTTATCTAAATAAACATAATAAGATAATTAGAATGTAGATAAATGACAGAAAGCTCTGTCATGACAAAAACACTACATAAGATTCATCTGGCTATATGGACAAATACAGACATTATTGTACATTTTACAACCATATAGAAACATGACTGAAACTAATAACGAGGGGCTGAGGGTTTAGAGAAACTCTGGACGTAAACACTTTATAGGGAATTAGATGCCATGGTGTAACCTGGTGGGATCTATAGGTGGTGTAACCTGGTGAGATCTATAGGTGGTGTAACCTGGTGGGATCTATAGGGGGTGTAACCTGGTGGGATCTATAGGGGGTGTAACCTGGTGGGATCTATAGGCGGTGTAACCTGGTGGGATCTATAGGCGGTGTAACCTGGTGGGATCTATAGGTGGTGTAACCTGATGGGATCTATAGGTCGGGTGTTGTAGGTGTTTGTCACTTACTGCCTAATTCTTTAGAGTGAAGTCGTTGTCAGGAGATGTTCCTCTCCTTTGGTTCTTTGTCTTCCTGTTCTTAGTTTGGTGGATGGTCCTGGAGTGGATTATTTTAGGTGTTCCTCTGGATTAAAGTGGTTGTTGGGTATTGGTGCACTTGTTCCGTGGATAACTAATGAAGTAATTTATCCTGTTGGAGAAGCAGATGGGAGAGGAGTCACAGACTGTGGGTGGTGTTTTGGATCCCCCAAAAAATATGAAAGTGCTGATGTTCAACTTGTTGTTCTCTGTTCTTGTTTCAAGCGGTTATAGCTCTATTGTTCCTATAGCTCGTTTGCGTTTGCAGCTTTTATGTCTACTTAAACTCTTTAGCTTGGTTTAGTATCTCTTATTGCCTTTACAATTGTGTAAATGTTGGTGTTAGGTGATTTTATTTTTACTTAAATGCAGTCTGCTCTGTATACTAAGAGGGATAACATTGTAACCTATGAAAACATTCAATACAAAATGTAACATCAGGTGTGAGTGAGACAAATACTTATTATATGGTAAATAAGAACCACAAAATATTGGTGTTATATAATCACTGACTACCAATATCTATCAGGGTCTCAGGCCAAATAATATATTATGTAGTTTTCCTTTAAGATATAAGATACTTAGTTATTATAGGACCACAAACATCTGCATAAAACTCTGTATTTTAAGAGGAAATAAATGGGTCACACAAGGAGATATAATCATCTACACAGAAGTACAGCAGACTATCCATAGCTATAGTGCAAACCAGATCTATTTAATCCCGAGGACTCTTAAGAGAAAGAAAGTGATTGAAATAAAAGCATTATTATAAACTCAAATAGTGACGTATACACAGCCTGATATATTATTACCTCAGCCTTGTACAGGGCCCGGATGTTGCACAGACTGAGGGCGGAGCTCCAGGCTTTGCCATGGCGGCTGAGGAGGATGTGGCCACGCCCCCTTTACAGTGTAAGACGACAGGAGCGGAGATATATCTCTTAGACTAATAGTGTGTGGGAGACTACGGGAAAATGGCCGCCGCTGTCCTGCATTGAGGACAATACAGGATTATAAATGTAAATAGCCGGCAGGGGGTCGGAAAAGCGAGAAGTGTGTGGGAGAGAAATGAGCGGGGAGGGGTTCTGTGGTTTTTCATTTAACAATGTAATCGCTAGTTAAAAAAATAGTTACTTTAGGCGTATTTTCTAACATGTAGTACAGCGGCTGCCATTTTCTCGTAGTCTCCCAAACCCAGAATTGATGGTACAGTTATAGAACCAGTGACGCGGACCAGGGGGGCGTGGTCACATGTTGTCCGTGAATCTACTGACGTCAGCCGCGTAGTGATTGGCTCAGGATATCAGTGTCTGAGCGCTGGAAGGTGACTATTCCTGTAGTCTGTTTACATGTTATATATTCATCACTGTCCTGTTACTGTACCATGGGGTGATACAGATGTCCTGTTACTGTACCATGGGGGTGATACAGATGTCCTGTTACTGTACCATGGGGGTGATACAGATGTCCTGTTACTGTACCATGGGGGTGATACAGATGTCCTGTTACTGTACCATGGGGGGTGATACAGATGTCCTGTTACTGTACCATGGGGGTGATACAGATGTCCTGTTACTGTACCATGGGGGTGATACAGATGTCCTGTTACTGTACCATGGGGGTGATACAGATGTACTGTTACTGTACCATGGGGGTGATACAGATGTCCTGTTACTGTACCATGGGGGTGATACAGATGTCCTGTTACTGTACCATGGGGGGTGATACAGATGTCCTGTTACTGTACCATGGGGGTGATACAGATGTCCTGTTACTGTACCATGGGGGTGATACAGATGTCCTGTTACTGTACCATGGGGGTGATACAGATGTCCTGTTACTGTACCATGGGGGTGATACAGATGTCCTGTTACTGTACCATGGGGGTGATACAGATGTCCTGTTACTGTACCATGGGGGTGATACAGATGTCCTGTTACTGTACCATGGGGGTGATACAGATGTCCTGTTACTGTACCATGGGGGTGATACAGATGTCCTGTTACTGTACCATGGGGGTGATACAGGTGTCCTGTTACTGTACCATGGGGGTGATACAGGTGTCCTGTTACTGTACCATGGGGGTGATACAGATGTCCTGTTACTGTACCATGGGGGGTGATACAGATGTGCTGTTACTGTACCATGGGGGTGATACAGATGTCCTGTTACTGTACCATGGGGGTGATACAGATGTCCTGTTACTGTACCATGGGGGTGATACAGATGTCCTGTTACTGTACCATGGGGGTGATACAGATGTCCTGTTACTGTACCATGGGGGTGATACAGATGTCCTGTTACTGTACCGTGGGGGTGATACAGATGTCCTGTTACTGTACCATGGGGTGATACAGATGTCCTGTTACTGTACCATGGGGGTGATACAGATGTCCTGTTACTGTACCATGGGGGTGATACAGATGTCCTGTTACTGTACCATGGGGGTGATACAGATGTCCTGTTACTGTACCGTGGGGGTGATACAGATGTCCTGTTACTGTACCGTGCTGGTGATACAGATGTCCTGTTACTGTACCGTGGGGGTGATACTGATGTCCTGTTACTGTACCTTGGGGGTGATACTGATGTCCTGTTACTGTACCATGGGGGGTGATACAGATGTCCTGTTACTGTACCTTGGGGGTGATACAGATGTCCTGTTACTGTACCATGGGGGGTGATACAGATGTCCTGTTACTGTACCATGGGGGTAATACAGATGTCCTGTTACTGTACCATGGGGTGATACAGATGTCCTGTTACTGTACCATGGGGGTGATACAGATGTCCTGTTACTGTACCATGGGGGTGATACAGATGTCCTGTTACTGTACCATGGGGGTGATACAGATGTCCTGTTACTGTACCATGGGGGTGATACAGATGTCCTGTTACTGTACCATGGGGGTGATACAGATGTCCTGTTACTGTACCATGGGGGTGATACAGATGGCCTGTTACTGTACCATGGGGGTGATACAGATGTCCTGTTACTGTACCATGGGGGTGATACAGATGTCCTGTTACTGTACCATGGGGGTGATACAGATGTCCTGTTACTGTACCATGGGGGGTGATACAGATGTCCTGTTACTGTACCATGGGGGGTGATACAGATGTCCTGTTACTGTACCATGGGGGGTGATACAGATGTCCTGTTACTGTACCATGGGGGTGATACAGATGTCCTGTTACTGTACCATGGGGCTGATACAGATGTCCTGTTACTGTACCATGGGGCTGATACAGATGTCCTGTTACTGTACCATGGGGGGTGATACAGATGTCCTGTTACTGTACCATGGGGGGTGATACAGATGTCCTGTTACTGTACCATGGGGGGTGATACAGATGTCCTGTTACTGTACCATGGGGGGTGATACAGATGTCCTGTTACTGTACCATGGGGGTGATACAGATGTCCTGTTACTGTACCATGGGGGTGATACAGATGTCCTGTTACTGTACCATGGGGGTGATACAGATGTCCTGTTACTGTACCATGGGGGTGATACAGATGTCCTGTTACTGTACCATGGGGGTGATACAGATGTCCTGTTACTGTACCATGGGGGTGATACAGATGTCCTGTTACTGTACCATGGGGGTGATACAGATGTCCTGTTACTGTACCATGGGGGTGATACAGATGTCCTGTTACTGTACCATGGGGGTGATACAGATGTCCTGTTACTGTACCATGGGGGTGATACAGATGTCCTGTTACTGTACCATGGGGGTGATACAGATGTCCTGTTACTGTACCATGGGGGTGATACAGGTGTCCTGTTACTGTACCATGGGGGGTGATACAGATGTCCTGTTACTGTACCATGGGGGTGATACAAATGTCCTTTTACTGTACCATGGGGGTGATACAGATGTCCTGTTACTGTACCATAGGGGTTGGGTGATACAGATGTCCTGTTACTGTACCATGTGGGGGTGATACAGATGTCCTGTTACTGTACCGTGGCGGGGGGGGGGGTGATACAGATGTCCTGTTACTGTACCATGGGGGTGATACAGATGTCCTGTTACTGTACCATGGGGGTGATACAGATGTCCTGTTACTGTACCATGGGGGTGATACAGATGTCCTGTTACTGTACCATGGGGGTGATACAGATGTCCTGTTACTGTACCATGGGGGTGATACAGATGTCCTGTTACTGTACCATGGGGGTGATACAGATGTCCTGTTACTGTACCATGGGGGTGATACAAATGTCCTTTTACTGTACCATGGGGGTGATACAGATGTCCTGTTACTGTACCATAGGGGTTGGGTGATACAGATGTCCTGTTACTGTACCATGTGGGGGTGATACAGATGTCCTGTTACTGTACCGTGGCGGGGGGGGGGGGTGATACAGATGTCCTGTTACTGTACCATGGGGGTGATACAGATGTCCTGTTACTGTACCATGGGGGTGATACAGATGTCCTGTTACTGTACCATGGGGGTGATACAGATGTCCTGTTACTGTACCATGGGGGTGATACAGATGTCCTGTTACTGTACCATGGGGGGTGATACAGATGTCCTGTTACTGTACCATGGGGGGTGATATAGATGTCCTGTTACTGTACCATGGGGGTGATACAGATGTCCTGTTACTGTACTATGGGGGTGATACATATGTCCTGTTACTGTACCATGGGGGGTGATACAGATGTCTTGTTACTGTACCATGGGGGTGATACAGATGTCCTGTTACTGTACCAAGTGCTGTATTTCTTAATACCGTTTGAATGGTGACAATTATACTTATCAGCTTCGATATGTTGTCGTTTTTTTTTTTTTAAGACATTAATGTTTGAAAATTTGAGGATTTTTTTATCCACAAAACAATCAGATCATCGGAGCTGCTAAAGATGTATTATTTTATCTATTGTTAAGGTCAGTTCACAGACTGTGACATATTCCATCCACGAGCGCCTGATATTAGTCTTAGGGGCCATTAGCCGGCAGTTTCCAGGGTTCTGTGCTTTCTCCCATTGAGTGCAGCTGTATATGGTTCAGTCTCAAGTTGACGTCCACATGAGCAGGTGAATTAGAGTTTAAGAAGCAGAGATAACATTGCCCAGACAACGAGTGCCAAGCATGCCCTATGCTCAAGACAGGTAGAAAAAGAAAATGGTGGGGAATGAACCATGCTTCCCTTCTGTTGCCTCTTGTGGGAATACTTTATGTGAGGGCCCCGTCCCTCTATGGTACAGAGTGTAAGAAACTAGCAGTATTCCCTGGTGTAATATAAATGTGTGGTAATCACAATATAGGGTGCAATATTTATTTAATCAGAAGAAGAATAAAACACATATAACATATATGGTCCGGACCATCTGGTGTTAGGTATATAATATTATACACTGTATGATATATTCAAAACGCCCATGAGTCCATATAGTGGTTATAGTCCACCGAATCCAATGTTCCCAGATAAATCCTCCAGGGAGATTCAAGGAATAAATGGAAGTCCAACATTTCAATAAACGTAGCAGGTAAAACAAGTTCTAATCTGTATATTGAGGCTCCAATGTCTATGCACAGAGTCCAGAACTGATTACACAGGATAAATAGAAGTAAATAGCATACCTTAAGTAAGGTCATATATAGATGTCACTCAGTGTTTAGAGCATGGCGTTGTGGTTGATGGAGGATGCAGCCGAATGATTCCTCTATGTTGATGTAACGGGGTAGGGAGATGCAGTAAGCCCTGTGTGGAGGTAATCCCCGGAGGTCAGGTTCCAGTGTGCCCCTTATCGATGATCTGAGGTGTCGCCTCCGCCGCCGGTGTGTATAGCCGTCCTCAAGATCAGTGGTGCTGCGGCTTACCAGCTGTTCTTCTCTGCGCTATGGAGCTGCAGAAACCGGCTGGTAGTGAATTGATGTGGGTTAGTAGATTAAACCTATGCGTTTTGCCCAAAGCAGGTTTCCTCAGGGATAGATGTAATGTAGGAAATAGAGGGTGAAATCTGTATATAAAGTTCAAAAAGGTGGATTGTATTCAGTCATTGGCTGAATGAGCTGTGAGGGCTCCAGCCAATCAGAGTGTGCTTAGTTTGCATATAGCCATGGCTATTGGTTCATTTTTGTTTCAGTGTCTCTTAGCAGTAATGTTTATGAATAAAGAGCTAGTGTTCACTGAATGTCCACTGTTAGAGGGTCCATATTGGTGGAGACCAGCCATGGAGTATAGAGTCTACACTGTCTTGAAATTAGCGCAGTTGCTCTGATAAATAAGATAACAGTTAAAGTGCATATCCAGCTTGTAAAACAAGGAAAACTCACATAATAGTAGTTAATGTGGAATAAGTCATAGAAATGTGTTAAGGTCAAAATTCACATTTAGACCATCTGGTGATAGGGTTTTAAGTTGAAAATCCACTGTTTCTAAGTTTCTTCATTTCCACTTCTTGTTGCTTCTCTTGCCTAACACATAGCTTGTCTTGTGCTGGAGACTAGCCACCATTCCTTCTCCTTCCATCCCCATTGTCCTATACCCCCCCTACTATCAACTCCAACCCAACCACCCCCTCACCAAGTGTCACTAACACATAGCTTGTCTAGTGCTGGAGACTAGCCCCCACACCCAACAAGAGTTCCCTCTCAGCTCTGTCCGTCCCCCCGTCCCCCCCCCGCTATAACCCACCTCTTCTCACCCATTTTCTCTACCTTTATAGCCATCTAGCTAATTACCCACAGTCACACCTGCCTACACCAACCACACAGACCCCATGCTCCAGGCTGACCGATTACACCCCTTCATTGTAAGACCCTGTTCCTCTGGGTGGCATTGAAAAAGCTGTAGGCGAAACGCGTGTCATACTAGACAGCAGTGTACCTTCAACACTGCCGTCCTAAGGAAAGTAATGTTTGTATGTTCATGAATCCCTGTTGAAGAATAATAGTCTCTGTAATGGAATATTCGTAGCATTGACAGTAACAGCATTAATGGACCAGCTGTAAATAGTATCTGTGCCACAGTATTAAAGCCTATTGTATAAAATGTGTGACAGGCAGAGATATAATCGCCCAACATAAATGTGGTAGTTTGGAGATAAGATCTTAATTGCCTGTTCGTCTACCAGACGGGGAGATTAAAGACACATGTGTTCATATATCCCCTGTTAGGAAAGTATGTAATGAATATATTACTGTCTCACTTCAGTTATAGTAATAGGTGAATATATAACCATTTTTACATTTACTACTCATCCCCCTAGTAAAAGTATAATTATTCGAACTATGTGGCAGGTAGAATTACCATAAAATGGATATTAAATCACAGCATGGATATAGAATCTGACCTGCAAGGTAATCCATAGAGAGAAAGAACGTTCTTGTCTAATTATCTTCGTATTAAGGCGAATATATAACCCCCGAGGGGATAATCTTTAAAATCATTTATTATATATGGTCATTAAGAATCTCATTAACAGATACTAAATAGCAGCAGGATCGATCAGTAATTAATCTCAATAGTATTTCTGAGACTTAATTTGAGATATCTGATCGTAGGGGACAATGTATCTCCATTAAAATTATTGTTATTAACAGAGAAAAATGCTACATAAGAAAACAAGGATCGGATCCTCGATAGTATATGTAGCTACGAAGAAATGCTGTGAAAGTACAAGAGAATAGGTGTGGACACAGTTAGTCCTGGAAAAAACATATGGACCTTAATTAACTTTTTGTTTAATTAAAGATGTTACGCCTATGAAGGGAGTAATTTCTAGGAATTAATGCAAGGCAGTTAAGCCTTGATATTGATAGATCTATATTATAATTCCCGATACTATGATTAGCACTCGGGTGAAGATACTGACACCATATTAACTACGACTTCACAGAAGTATAATTTTCAGAGTGCAATAGTCACGACAGAAATATCTGTGGGAGAGAATAGAACATAATTACTAGCTCCCTCAGGATGTGTTACTTACACCTTTTTAATCACTTACTTTTCCTACTAATCACTTTCTATTAGTTTTTAACATTTCACCTCTATATGGTTTTGTGTGTAATTACAGTTTATGATGTTTAATAAAGGATTATGATTTTATACATTTATTAATAAAGAATGGAGGAGAGTCCCAGTTTAGAGAGAACTTTTTTTCTTTCTCTTCTGTTCTATACATTATGTAAATAATGAAAGCATATTGTGATGCACTGATGCTATTTAATAAACTAATATTACGCTATTGTTATGCTTTAAAATGATTTTAATTTTTTGTGTGTAAGTAACTTTATTAAAACCAGCCAAATAAAATCCAGAAATAATAAAAGTTAATAAAATGTGTTACTAAAATGCAATTAAAGCAGATTGCAGTGTATATTGTTACTATTTGAGTTTATAATAATGCTTTCATTTCAATCACTTCTTTGTCTTAAGAGTCCTCGGGATTAAAAAGATCTGGTTTGCACTATAGCTATGGATAGTCTGCTGTACTTCTGTGTAAATGATTATATCTCCTTGTGTGACCCATTTATTTCCTCCAAAAATACAGAGTTTTATGCAGACGTTTGTGGTCCTATAATAACTAAGTATCTTATATAAAAGGAAAACTACATAATATATTTGGTCTGAAACCCTGATAGATATTGGTAGTCAGTGATTATATAACACCAATATTTTGTGGTTCTTATTTACCATATAATAAGTATTTGTCTCATTCACACCTGGTGTTACATTTTGTATTGAATGTTTTCATAGGTTACAATGTTATCCCTCTGTTAGTATACTGAGCAGACTGCGTTTAAGTAAAACTAAAATCATCTAACGCCAACATTTACACAATCTAATAGTAAAGCAATAAGAGATACTAAACCAAGCTAAAGAGTTTAAGTAAACATTGAGCTGTAAACACAAAAGAGCTATAGGAACAATAGAGCTATAACCGCTTGAAACAAGAACAGAGAACAAGAAGTTGAACATCAGCACTTCCATCTTTTTTGGGGGATCCAAAACAACACCCACAATCTGTGACCCCTCTCCCATCTGCTTCGCCAACAGGATAAATTACTTCATTAGTTATCCAGAGAACAAGAGCACCAATACCCAAGAACTACTTTACTCCAGAGGAACACCAAAAATAAGCCACTCCAGGACCATCCACCAAACTAAGAACAGGAAGACAAAGAACCAAAGAAGAGGAACATCTCCCGACAACGTCTTCACTCTAAAGGATTAGGTAGTAAGTGACAAAAACCTACAACACCCGACCTATAGATCCCACCAGGTTACACCGCCTATAGATTCCACCAGGTTACACGCCTATAGATCCCACCAGGTTACACCGCCTATAGATTCCACCAGGTTACTCCACCTATAGATCCCACCAGGTTACACCACCAATAGATTCCACCAGGTTACACCACCAATAGATTCCACCAGGTTACACCACGGCATCCCATTCACATTCCACTTAGTGCCAGGACCCCTTATTCTCTCCGCAGGGCAGCAAACAACCACAGCTCCACTGATACCTCCTCACAGAGCAGACAGTCCCTATCCTACATCTCTACGTATAGATATGAAGGATTTATTATAGCGAGGTGTTACATGGAAGACATATTACAGGGCACTACACCACCATGGAGTTTGTGCTCTGGATCCCACTGTCAGACATACTATGGAGACACAGAGCTGAGTTACTGACCCTGCTGTGTGTTATGTTACAAAGACATTCCCTATAAAGTGTTTACGGCCAGAGTATCTCTAAACCCTCAGCCCCTCGTTACCAGTGTCAGTCATGTTTCTATATGGTGGTAAAATGTACAATAATGTCTGTATTTGTCCATATAGCCAGGTGAATCTTATGTAGTGTTTTTGTCATAACAGAGCTTTCTGTCATTTATCTACATTCTAATTATCCTGATATGTTTATTAAGATAACAGGAGAACTGTAACAAGCACACTTACAAGTATATCATAAAATGTATTCCCCAGCTCCTCCCATATCTATAAATGCTATATATATATATATATATATATATATATATATATATTCTGTTTCCTATAGTACAGGTAAAGGTACAGGGTCCATGATGTAACTGTGTGTGCATGGTTTCATCTATTTCGTTTTCTTTTGTTTTGCTTTTTAAACTGGTGCAACCCCAACTGGTCAAGTTACAGGAGTGCTGCAATGTTATGTCTTACTGTCTGGATGGTTTGTTTTACTAAACTGAGCTGAAATATCATCTCTGGTTTAAGTAGAAAAACTTTTTTAAAGTGTTTTCATTCCCCTCTCCATTTCTTGTGAGCAATAACTCGGACCCAGCAGCTCTCAATCCTGCAGAGGTACCTCAGTGACCATGTGATCACCAAGGTTTATTAGGTGCTAGAGGTAAAAAAAAAAAAAATTATATATATATATATATATAAATGTGGGGTCTCGGCTCCGCGTGAGTGGCCTTAATCAGAAACCCAAACTGACCCAGTCCAGCCCACGGTAAAACTAACACCAGCACACTAGCATCAATCCTTTCCTCACCCTCACCCTCCTCACCAGGGTAACCCACCGATGAGTAAAAAACAAAACCTGACCCTAACCTCACAGTATAAGTAGCCCCTAATAGAGATGCTTCCGACACCGCAGTAAGGAGAACTGTGTGTGGGAAATAGAAAGTGACTGATAGAAGAAGGGGCAGGAAGAGGACTGAGGAGAGGGCAGTAATGGGGGAAATGTTTATTATGTGTAAGCATGAATACCTCCATAATACTGATCACTGGGTATAGCTCCTCTCACACCAGAGAGACACTGACAGACTGAGGACCTGCTGTATGAGGTGCGGCATAGCTGCAGATGGTCTCTACAGATCTCTGCTGTTACTACTGACCTGTCCAAGCAGGAGGGAAGAGGGGATGGGAAGGACACTCAGGGAAGATTTATAGCCCGAGACCATGGCATAAGAGTCTAATTCATTCCAGAGATTTAGGAGGTATAATTGGTGTTAGGCCATTATATTGAAGCTGGCCTTCAGTACCTCTGTACTACCAGAGGTGCTGCTGTGGTACTCGGACCATTCTCCTAACCTGCAGGAGTTAGTCTCATAAACTCACGGATCCCAATCACCTGTTTCTGGCCTTTAAGAGACTGCCTTTCCCTGTAACCTGTGCAGTTCATCAATTGTCCTTGCTGCTGCTCTTTGTCTGTAAACCCTTTGATTATTCTGCTCCAGTTTGATACTCGATTTTGACCTCTGTCTGTGACCTCACCACCCCTGATTGCTGCCTTATTGTTTGTGACTCCGACTACGTCTATCGCTCCTGGACCGACCCTTTGCCTGGTGTTTAACTCTGCCTATCGTCTGTGATATCACTTCCCAGTCTCAGGTTTGTGTGCCCGCTATCTGCTCCATCGGACTCACCTGTGTTCGCTGTGGTTCATTATTTAGATTTACAGCTCTATCTTGCTTCTACACCTTCCCTTGCACTGTGTTGCTCTCTAATGCCATCTCTACACAGGCCACAACTGGCATTACATCCATTCTCAACTCTACACTGCCAAGCTTACCTGGACCTCCGTGCTACCTGTACCTACAGATCACCTCTCCTGCCCGGTATCCAGAGTCCTCAGCTCCACTGCTTTATCTTTCAATCCTGCCATCCTGTACCAACACTTATCCTGTTACCCTGTGCTGCAGTTTACCCTTTGTACCTGGCAGCCTGCTGCTTTGTTTGGGCTGTAAGCTGAGGCTGCTTTCATGGATTAAATTATCTGAAGTGTCTCTTCTACAATGATTTCATCATTAAGCTTCGCCAAGCTCTCTGTGCAATTACAAATCAAAGATCAACCCAAACAAGATTCTTACCCACGGTGCACTGCACTCAGCTTGGGGGATCCGGATGCATCCCAAAGAGTATGTTCCAATTGCGGAAGGGGTGCCGAAGTGGATAGGCAACTAGGGATTGCTTGTGAGTACCACAGGGCCCATACCTTGTCAAAATTATGTGATTTGTATTAGAGGTAGTATGTAATACTCTCCACGCTTGCAACATGCCAAATGTAATTCCGTAGTTCCTGCACATCTGATGTATGTGAGCTGCCCGGAGTTTCAGGGAGAGATCGTGGCTGAGGAAGACCATGTCTATTCACGAATAGGTGCCGTGGACCTGGGAGTAAAAAGTATAGTTTCGGGAGGAGGGTTCTCTAAGTCTGCAAGAATCAAAGAGACAATGGTGAGGAGGGACGCCAAACCTTGGATTTACGGGACTCCAAGCCACTGGCAGGGAGGGGGGGCCAGAGTGGACAACTTATCAACAGTGTCATCTACTGCAACATTAAACTCTCTTGCCATGATAACTTCTCCCTGGCGGATCGAAGAGATCAAGGAATCTAGGGCAGCGAAAAAAGAATGTTGATTTTGATTCGGGGCATACAAAGTAAATAGTGTACATAGGGTATTGTTGAGTTTTCCCGCTAGGATTAGAAGGCGACCATCGGGGGCAGAGTGGGATGTCAACTGCTTCAACGTCATATTGGAGGCAAAGAGGGTAGCAACACCCCGTTTCCTCTATCTACAAACATAGCATGTATAGTAGAGGGGTACAGTCTAGAATTCCAGATGTGAGTGATGAGTAAAGTGTGTCTCCTGGAGAAAAACAACATAGGGCTGATATATAAAGAGACCACAAGAAAAACTTGGGGTAGTCCCCAGGCGCCTGTACATAACAACAATGGAGGTGGATGAATAAATGAGTATTTATTTGAACATTATCACAGTGGTGAAATGGAGGCATCGAGAGGTGGAAAATGTCCCGCCCCAGGTCCCCCAGCGAGGGTCAGACGTGTTGGAAGAAAACTAAGAAACAAAACAAACAATACTGTGGCAATGAAGATAAATAGAATCAAAACGTGCCTGAGCAAGTAAAGATGGAAGGGAGAGGAGAAGAAAAAAAGGGGAACAGGGAAGTGGATAGAGCCAGTGTGTGAGGCCACATCTGGTCCGTGTGGCTGGCCAGGACAAGTGAGGGGCAGAGCCTGTGGTAGGGAATCCCGGGTCGAGGGCAGCATACACATTGCGGGGACGTAGCCAGGGACACAAAAAAGGGTCTAAGAGTTCCAATTGCAGGAGGTGGACGTTTACACCACCTCCAGGCCGGGACAAAAAAGCTGAGATGGGAACCAGGAGGAGGGGGAATGTCATGAGGGGTTGGGGACAGCTACTACTGTGATCCAGAGATCTGGTCATATAAAAAGAAATGGGGCAGTAGCAAAGTAGCAATCTGAGACAGTAAGAAAACAACAAAGTGTAAACACAGAAAATGAGTGAAGAACAAGGGGGATAACATTCCAAGCCTAATGCACACAAGTCCTCCTAGTCTACATGAGGAGGACTGAAAACCAGCGGTCCATCATGGAGAGAGATGAGGCAAGGCAGAATCTGGTGAAAAGAACACGACAAATACATATCAAGAAGGTGGAACAGAGGCAGGTGGTTTATCGGTTCTTGTCACAGTCGTCTACATGTTATTCTGGAGCTTCCAAGGGAGAGGTGGATCCCAAGGAGCTGGAGCACGGTCCTTGTGTCGGGGTTTGAATAGGAGGGGCCGGGAGTCCCAAAGTCTCGAGGAGTCGAACTGCGTCCGCCATGGTCCGGCAGAGTGAAGCTTGTTATGATGCGAGAGCAGAAGGCGAAATGGAAAGCCCCATCAATATCGGATTTTGTTGTCCTTGAGGATAGATGTCATTGGTTTAAATTCACATATTTTGAGGAGGTAAGCGGGGCAATGTCCTGGAAGATTTGCAGGGAAGCATCGTCGAATGAGTTGGTCTCGTATAATCGCCTCCTTAATGGTGTAATAGTGACAACGAAGGATGACATCCCGAGGTTGGGAGGATTCCTGAGGACGAAGGGCTCTGTCCAAAAGGAGCTGATCCTCCGGGGTAGCAGGAGCTAGACGGGCAAAGAGTCTTTTTAGGTACTGATCAAAGAGAGGGGTTGGTTCACTGCCTCAGAATACCTCTGATGCGTATGTTATTACGCCTGTGGCAATTCTCTTGATCTTCTTGTTGTTCCTGCATATGGAACATCTTCTTGTAGGCGCTGGAGGTCAGCCACCATGTCCCGGTGTGAGGAAACTACTTTGTCCATTTTAGTTTCAAGGTGGTCTGTCCTATCCCTAAGGTCATGCAATTTGGCCTTCAGAGATCCAATCACCTGCACCGATTTCCTCATCTCCTTGACCTCACGGAACAGGGATTGTAGATCTTTGTGAGTTAGTGGCGAAGAGTCCGAATCATCGCTGTGTGGAGAGGAAGCACTCGGGGTCTTTGATTCCGTGTAGGCAAATTTCTTAAAGCTCTAAGGGAGGTCCGAGCCACCCGTCTTCCTGCCCCATTTAGGCATGATATGCTCAGGAAAGAGGCCACAAATACATCAAAGAGGATGTGTAGTTGTGAAAGTATCTGTATTTAGATTAGAAGAAAAGGCAGTCTTACGACATTCCAGGAGATAACCCTGGCCCAAGGGCCATAAAGAGCGTCACAGGTTATTCCACACCACGGGTCACATTAGAACAAAACAGTGCCCAGCTGAGCAGAAATGCAGAACTCTCCTTCTGTGGAAGTGGGCAGAGGTGTCAGAAGAATGCTGCTTCCTGTGTGCTAGAATGGGACAGCTCAGTGCAGAAAATGAGCCCACTATGTGTGTATGATAGATAGAGGGTGCGGTAGTACCAGGGGCAGCAGAGTGCCAGGCCCCTATCAGGCAGCGGGTGCCGATTCGCACCAGAGCACTACCCAATGATGATGCTGAAAGGTAGCACAGTGGTGCTTTTGGGGTACAGCAGGCCCAGTTTCAAACTTAACAGTCAGGTATTAGAGGTATGTGGCGAGATATTTATTTCCACAACTTGGTGGCAGCAGTGAGGCACAGAGAAGCCACGGTCTGACTGTGAGCCTGGCTAGGCAACAATTTACCCCTGGAAGCCAAGTCCCAACGTGTGCAGATGGGGTCAGAACATCAGGACAAGCCTGAGGACTGAATGTGGTGGCCAGTGTGGAACGTCCATCTGCTAGGGTTTTTAGGCAGGAGCAGTGTCCCCTCTGGTGCAGACAGCTGCAGTTATCATCTCTAATTCCTCATACACTGCTGGGGACTGATGGAGAGCAGGTGAACTGATCAGGGGTAGTATAATGGAACTTTACCCCTGCAGGGTGATCGATGGAGAGGCAAGCCAAATCTGTGTGCTCCATGCGGGGAGGACAAATCAGGAGACATGCGGCGGCTGGACCATAGGGTTGTAGGAGTCCCGGTCCTACCTCATGCGCGCTTGGAATTGCAGGGAGAGGGCCCCGTTGGAGGTGGTGGTCCGATAGGGCTATTTCTCCAAATTCTGGCACCCGGGGTCCAGTGATCAGGGCAACTCTGGTGACAAGATGGCGTCCGGCGGATCCAGAAATCAAAGCAGGGGCTCCTAGCATGGATACGCCAGGTGGACTGAGAGCAGGGGGGCCACCCCAATGTGAGTCCTAGGTGTGGCGGAGGAGGTAGGCAGTCGTGGGTGACAGTTTTGGCTTGTTACAGACCTGTGAGTGACGGTGGAGAGCCCAAAACGAAGAGTGTTCCACGGAGCTCAAATATAACGCGGCCTACCTAGATGGCTGCCAGGTCATGCCCCTGTGGAATGAATTTTAAAATGGAAATTTCCGAAATTCCCCAAATCGGGCATTTGTGACAGATTTCAATTGGAGCACAATACACTAAATAGATGTGGGTGAGAGCCAAAACACCTGGCCACAAGACCATTGGAAGCCGTACGGTATTGTGTGAGGTCACTTAGCAGTCTTATGAAGCTGGATCAGAGGAACTTCTGAGAAACACTGACCAGGGCTCTACGGCTCATGAAAAGAGGTCACACAGGGCCTCCTGTAGAATTGGACGCATCTTGCCTCCAAAATACAGACGTAAAATGTGTCCTTACAAAAAAGCATTTTACATAGTATACAAGTTATCTTAAGATCAATGTGACTGCATACTATGTAAATAATACAGATGCTGGAGGAAGATGCGCGTAATTTAAGCTTATCATATAGTAGAGAGACGCACGTCATCAAGTTGATGGTGATGTCTGGTATTTAAATGTTTAGTTTTTTTTTCATATTTTAAACAAACAAAACACAGCCCCTATCCTACCTGTAACTGATTTCTATATATACTGTCTTAGTAGACTGTATATAGTACTTACCTCACCTACTATCCTCCATAGGCTGGCCATTCTACGTCCTCTGTCTACTACAAGCCCCCACTTTATAGTCATCTTGGTGTTTGCACTAGTTTGTTCTTAGCAGATAATACAGAGAATAGAAGATAATTGCTGTGTGCCTCAAGGAGAAGAGTCCGTGCAGTGTCAGTGCCCGGCTCACACACGTGGACACACCTTATTCAGCCAGGTGTGATGATGTCACGTTGAAGTTTGTGCATGTGCACTGCACACCAACCCCACCTTCCCTCTGTATAGATCATAATGGGGGCTATGCTATAAGAGCAGCATCGCTCCTTCACAATAGCAAACTGTTACATATGTCATAGCGGTTGTATTTGTAAAATAGATCATTATTGTATATATTGCACAATTAACCCTTAAAAATGCCAAATAGGTGAAGCTTTATTTACTTTTTTATTGATGTACCTCTCTCTCACAGGATTACACAGTAGTGATAAAGAGATCTGGTGAGTGTGTGACACCCAGGAGCCGCCCCTGTGTGTCAGGAGGATTGAGCAGGACCCAGAGCCCCATCACGGTGCCTAAACCTCACTCACTGATACGTGAGGGAATCAATGACCAGAAGATCCTGGAACTGACCAACAAGATCATTCAGCTGGTGACTGGAGAGGTGACTGCTGGGAATGGGACATTATACAGTAACACCAGGGGATGTGTCTGGATGATGACTGTGTCATTGTGTTGTCAGGTTCCTATAAGGTGTCAGGATGTCACTGTGTATTTCTCTATGCAGGAGTTGAAGTATTTAGGAGGACACAAGGGTCTGTACGAGGCCGTGAGGATGGAGAATCACCGGATCCTCACATCTCTGGGTAAGAGGAGACTTTCAATTATTGTTGAGGAGAGAATAGTTTTGAGGGCCACCTAGATATACTCATCTGAGAATCACATATATTCAATGTCTGTTTCCTACAGATGGATCAAGTAACAGAAATACCCCAGAGAGATATCTCCATCCTCTTTATTCACAGGATTGTAAAGCGGAAAATCCCAGTATCCCACAGGAGAATCAGGTAGATGACATTTTATGATCTCTTCAAATACCGGAATACTAATGTGACTTTTCTTTATATGATCTGTAAAAAAAAAAAAAATACATTACAAAAAAAATAGCTGCGTGCATCTTATACACCGATACTCTTCTGTTTTATCTGAATTTACTAAATCCAATATAATTAAATATTTTTATATTTTTTTTGTGGGCTATTCAGGATGACGTCCTGACTGATATTAAAGTAGAAATTACAGAGGGAGAGGAAGAGACGTATGTGAGGGGTGATCAGCAGTGTAAGGAGGAGGAGATCCCTACAGATATTCGTACAGGTCAGTAATAAACACTTATTACAGAACAGAGTCATATAGTCTTTTTCAGTTACTACAATAATCTCTTATTCTACACTCTCCTCTATCAGTACAAACTAATGAGGAAAACGTATCTGTCCAGTGGGCGAGTCAGGACCTGGTCTCCTCCTCACATCATATCTTTATGTGCTACCAGCCCAGAGATCTGACCAGTCTCCTCCTCACATCATATCATTGTGTGCTACCAGCCCAGAGATCTGACCAATCTCCTCCTCACATCATATCACTGTGTGCTACCAGCCCAGAGATCTGACCAGTCTCCTCCTCACATCATATCATTGTGTGCTACCAGCCCAGAGATCTGATAAGTCTCCTCCTCAGGTCATATCATTGTGTACTACCAGCCCAGAGATCTGACCAGTCTCCTCCTCACATCATGTCACTGTGTGCTACCAGCCCAGAGATCTGACCAGTCTCCTCCTCACATCATATCATTGTGTGCTACCAGCCCAGAGATCTGACCAGTCTCCTCCTCATATCATATCACTGTGTGCTACCAGCCCAGAGATCTGACCAGTCTCCTCCTCACATCATATCATTGTGTGCTACCAGCCCAGAGATCTGACCAGTCTCCTCCTCACATCATATCACTGTGTGCTACCAGCCCAGAGATCTGACCAGTCTCCTCCTCACATCATATCACTGTGTGCTACCAGCCCAGAGATCTGACCAGTCTCCTCCTCACATCATATCACTGTGTTCTACCAGCCCAGGGATCTGACCAATCTCCTCACATATCATTGTGTGCTACCAGCCCAGAGATCTGACCAGTCTCCTCCTCACATCATATCATTGTGTGCTACCAGCCCAGAGATCTGACCAGTCTCCTCCTCACATCATATCATTGTGTGCTACCAGCCCAGAGATCTGACCAGTCTCCTCCTCACATCATATCATTGTGTGCTACCAGCCCAGAGATCAGACCAATCTCCTCCTCACATCATATCACTGTGTGCTACCAGCCCAGAGATCTGACCAGTCTCCTCCTCACATCATATTATTGTGTGCTACCAGCCCAGAGATCTGACCAGTCTCCTCCTCACATCATATCATTGTGTGCTACCAGCCCAGAGATCTGACCAGTCTCCTTGTCACATCATATCATTGTGTGCTCCCAGCCCAGAGATCTAACCAGTCTCCTCCACACATCATATCATTGTGTGCTACCAGCCCAGAGATCTGACCAGTCTCCTCCTCACATCATATCATTGTGTGCTACCAGCCCAGAGATCTGACCACTCTCCTCCTCACATAATATAACTGTGTGCTACCAGCCCAGAGATCTGACCAGTCTCCTCCTCACATCATATCATTGTGTGCTACCAGCCCAGAGATCTGACCAGTCTCCTTGTCACACTGTCTGGTTTATCTCATGGGACGTCAGTCTGACTCCATGAAATTATCCATGAACCTCCTGTACACTACCTCCTGTTCTTCCCACAATCCTCTGTGTGCTACTACATGTGACATTACCCATTATTTTCCCTGTGTGATAATCCATTAATGATCAGATCAATTTTGCTGTATATTAACATTGTAATACTAATACACCAGATGATTCCCAGATGACAACACACACCCCATCACAACATACACTTCCCACAAACTCCACCTTCTTGGACACAGAAAACTATAACCACACACCCGTCATTGCACAATAACTCCCCTCCGGTATGTGCTTGGATACCTTGTACTGTTGCTCTGTCTTTGTGCTATGCTTTGCCCTTATGCTTTATACTACTTCATGGTGTTATTGTCAGCTCTAGGCTTGTGGACATCACACCAGCTAAGACCGACAGAGCCAGACAGAGGTAATGCAGAGTCTAAGTTACTTCCGATATTCACCAGGGTCCACAGAAAAGCAGGATGGATTTGGCTGCGTGTAGTAACTAGGTCGAGTTCCACCGAACTGGCCCTTAGTTTGCTTGGCGGAGCGCTACAGGCAATTAGGCAGAATAGTCATACTAGTCGAGGTCAGCAGGAGAAACAATCAGCAAGCAAAGAAATAGGAAAATGAAAGGTCAAACCAATCTGTCAGTAAAGTACAGAGTCAAGATCCAGGTATCCCAAAGTCAGGAACAAGCCAGGTCAATACTCCAGAATCAAACAGTAAATGGGATAAGACACTCAGCTCAGAACAACAAAGCTGATACTCTGGAAGGGAATGACAGGCAGAGCAGGTTTATATACTGCTTGGAAGTTCAACTTCCCACCTCTGTGATGTCGGTAATCACCTGTTTGCAACTCCATAAACGTGCATTAGCTGTGCTTACCATGCTGTGAAGTGAAAGTTCAATACTAAGTCCTGCATCTAAATACAGAATTCCTGACAGCTGCCAATATATGCCCTTCTCCATTCTTCTACTCTTTCCTGATGCTCTCTGCTCTGTGCAAAGAGCGAGAGTAGTGTAAACCCATGGCAGGACTTGCTGCTAATTTAGACCATGTCTACTATGCTTATGAGGGTCCAGTGTTTGTGTGTGCCGGTAGTGTCTAGTTGGAGAATGTCAGTGGTTATTGATGCTTCCTGTCCTTTTATGCTGGGTGGGCAAATTGTATGCTTAGGAAATATAACTTCTCATAGTCTGCAATTTGACTGGAGTTGTCCAATGTGGCTGGATATATGCAGTGTGCTTCATAATGTGGTTTTATAATTGTAATGAAGTGTTTGTAGTTTGCAAATTGAAATTAATACACCTGGCCATCTTAAACTTGCCTCAAAGTATGAAAATGTTTATAATCTATAAATTTATTTTATTTCCAGCAGATGAAGGCAAACGCAGGAATATCTCGGCGGGAGAACTTATTTTACCTACAGATTTTGTAATAGAAGAAAACAAAAATGTCACACAAGATTCTCCTGGAGAGAACCCCATTACCCTAAATATGCATCCAATACTTCACAGAGCAGATAAATCATCTGATTCCTCTAATTATGAGGAATGTTCTACTGCAAACAGAGATATTTTTACAAATAGTACAGATCATCCAAATGATGCAATCTATCCATGTTCTGAGGGTGGGAAATGTATTACAGATAAATTATCTCTTCATAAACAACAGAAAACTCACATAGCTGAGAAACCATTTGCATGCTCTGAATGTGGGAAATGGTTTACACAAATATCAGATCTTGTTAGACATCAGCGAACTCACACAGGTGAGAAACCATTTCCCTGTTCTGAGTGTGGGAAATGTTTTGCACAGAAATCAAAACTTATCACACATCAGAGAACTCACACAGGTGTGAAACCATTTCCATGTTCTGAGTGCGGGAAATGTTTTGCACGGAAAACAAAGCTTATCACACATCAGAGAACTCACACGGGTGAGAAACCATTTGCATGTTCTGAATGTGGGAAATGTTTTGCACGGAAAACAAACCTAGTTGAACATCAGATTATTCACACAGGTGAGAAACCATTTCCCTGTTCTGAGTGCGGGAAATGTTTTACACGGAAATCAAAACTTAGTACACATTGGAGAACTCACACAGATGAGAAACCATTTCCATGTTCTGACTGCGGAAAATGTTTTGCACAGAAATCAAAGCTTATCACACATCAGAGAACTCACACAGATGAGAAATCATTTGTATGCTCCGAATGTGGGAAATTGTTTACACAAATATCAGTTCTTGTTAGACATCAGCGATCTCACACAGGTGAGAAACCATTTCCCTGTTCTGAATGCGGGAAATGTTTTGCACGGAAATCAAAACTTATCACACATCAGAGAACTCACACAGGTGTGAAACCATTTCCATGTTCTGAATGTGTGAAATGTTTTGCACGAAAATCAAACCTAGTTGAACATCAGATTATTCACACAGGTGAGAAACCATTTCCCTGTTCTGAATGCGGGAAATGTTTTACACGGCAATCAAATCTTATCACACATCAGAGAGCTCACACAGGTGAGAAACCATTTCCCTGTTCTGAATGCGGGAAATGTTTTGCACAGAAATCAAAGCTTATCACACATCAGAGAACTCACACAGATGAGAAACCATTTATATGCTCTGAATGTGGGAAATGGTTTACACAAATATCAGATCTTGTTAGACATCAGCGAACTCACACAGGTGAGAAACCATTTCCCTGTTCTGAGTGCGGGAAATGTTTTGCACATAATTCAAAACTTATCATACATCAGAGAGCTCACACAGGTGTGAAACCATTTCCATGTTCTGAGTGCGGGAAATGTTTTGCACGGAAATCAAAACTTATCACACATCAGAGAACACACACAGGTGAGAAACCATTTCCATGTTCTGAGTGCGGGAAATGTTTTGCACAGAATTCAATACTTATCAGACATCAGAGGACTCACACAGGTGAGAAACCATTTCCATGTTCTGAGTGTGGGAAATGTTTTGCACGGAAAACAAAACTTATCACACATCAGAGAACTCACACAGGTGAGAAACCATTTGCATGTTCTGAATGTGGGAAATGTTTTGCACAAAAATCAAACCTAGTTGAACATCAGATTATTCACACAGGTGAGAAACCATTTCCCTGTTCTGAGTGCGGGAAATCTTTTACACGGAAAACAAAACTTATCACACATCAGAGAACTCACATAGGTGAGATGTCTTTTCCATGTACTAAATGAGAAAAATAGTTTATAAACAAACAAGATCTTGTTGAAGATCAGAAAAGTCACATAGTACAAAAGCAATTGAACATGAAACGAGGAGCAACCGTGCTCTTAATATTAAAGAAACATTTCACTTTATAATTGTAAATTAAAATGTGCATAATATATATAATATACACGAAATACAAAACTGAGAGGAAAGGTGCCTATGGTGTAGTATTTTAGGGAGTATAGTCCCGGAAACCAAGGTGTGTGCATGTGCATGCCAGAGATATACTGAAAGTGTGCTCATAAATACAAGAAGCCTGGGTTACTCCACTGCTACCATGTAGATCCACTCCCGTCTTGTATGCTCATATAAAAAGGAGAGACAACCAAATAGTTCAGTACCAAAAAACAAATAAAACCACTATGAACCCAGCCACCTGGAATTGTGCGTACCAGAAACATAATAAGTAACGCTTATGTGTATCGCTTGCTTTATGCAGCTCCTTCGCTCATTTCACTCCATCAACAGGTTCAGGACAGTCAGGCAAAAATAAAAAGTCTCATATAGTGAAGTATATTCAAATACAGTACAAATTTATTAAAATAAAAATACACACTCACAATAGAATATATAAAACAGCTTATCTGTAATCCAAGTATAATCCTTATCTTCACTTCAGTGGGCTCAGATGTCGGAGGATTCTAATGATGGTAAACTGGAAACATGCCAAGAAGAGGGTACTGGTCTGTACTACTTACCTCTACGCGTTTCATCTTACAAAGACTTCATCAGGAGGATGTGTAACCTGTCTAACAATTTATTTATAGTGATGGGCGCCGCCATTTTGCGCATGTGCGGCTCGTGTATTACCGCAAATACCATTTTAGTAGCTTCAAAGACTTGCTTATAGGGTGAACACCTTCCATATGGTAATGTTAACGATTGAGCAATGGAATTAAACAACTATTTTCCTCTTATGTGAATTCTATTCGTGCTTTTCTCCGGCGGCCATTTTTATGTAGGGCATGCAGTATTATGGACATTAGTAGTCCTTTTTAAAAAGGGAAAAGTATATAAAAGGATAAAAAAAATATATTACTGTATATTGCTGTAAGGCTGTCCTAGTCCTATTCAGTATCTCCACATAGTGTCATAATGTGGGAAAATAGCGAGAGGATCAACCAAAGACCAGACCGCTGTCATAAAGTATTTAATGAAAATATTAATTCAGAGTGTACATCAGAATAAGATAATCTTTTATGGGATATTGAGAAGTTGCTGATTAAAGAAACACGGATATGGTGGGATGTGAAGTGTCTGGAGCAATACATTACAGTTAGCAGAGTTCCTAGGGGGCTACGTATCAATAAATGCCATACTTTTGGTACTAATGACTCCAAATTCATGAAGGAATGGGATCACATTCTTCTCTCTTAAGTTGATGAAACTAATAGTCCGTGAAAAGAAAAAATCCTTCCATAATCTTGTAGAGGAAATACAAAATAAAGACAGACTATTAGAACCTTATAAAGGTAAAGATAACTACCTAATTAATGAACAGGTTTTAAACAAGAAATTAGAGTTGAAGCAGAAGTTGTGAAACTAAAGATAATTTTTTTTTAAAGGATAAACATGATTGCAATAATAATATTAAACAATGGAAGAGATCTACTTTATTTCATACCACTAGACACCGTACATGTCCTGAAAGTGACAATAAGGGGACTAGTAATTGTAAACAAGTCCAACATAAACATGATATTAAACGACAACAAAGCCCAGTGATTAGAGGACCTCCCGCATGGAATCATTATCTCTTAGAAATAGATTCAGGGTACTGGATAGCATAGGTGACAGTGATGATTTCTTAACCCCGGTCAGACCCTTACACGAGAGGGCGGGTGTGACAGAAAACATGTCAGAGAAAATATTCGAATAGGCTAACCTATGAAACGCGGATTTGTAGAAGGGGAAAACGAAGTGGGATAAAAAACTTACATTTGCCCCAACACAGAAACCTAACAAATTCCAAATATTTATTGATATTAATAAATATACTAGGCAGCTTACATTAAAGAGACACTTTATGAGGAAAGACTCTGCAATTATTTCCAATTATGAAAATACATCTAAATTGTATCCTCTAGAATGGATCAGCAGCAACATTGATGTAAGAGTTGGCGATTAAAGATCTGTGTCAGTCTGAATACAAATATCCCTGTCATAATAATCTATCCAAACAAGAGAGCTTTGAAAGACCTACATAATAAGGTATTGATAATCAAACAAGCAGACAAAGGAGGTGGTGTTGTACTGCTAGATATGGCGGATTACATAGAGGAAGCACATAGACTCTGGCATGATGTAACCTCATACACGAAACTTCACAATGACCCTACAATTGAATGTTTCTCTGCTAAGAGAGACCTTAATCTAGGGCCTGCAAGATCATATAATAACAAAAGAGGAATACCAATATTTACTAGTCTCCAATTCTGTTATTCCCATTTTTTATTATCTACGGAAAATTCATAAAACACTCCGGGTAGATCCATAGTAGCTGGTATAGGTTCTTTGACATCACACACGTCTGAATGTGTGGACATTTTTCTGAGAAAATATGTTGTTAAATTAGAATCCTACCTTAAGGATACAACCAGCTACAAACAGCTGCAGTTATAGTCTATAATTCCTCATACACTGCTGGGGACTGATGGAGAGCAGGTGAACTGATCTGGGGTAGTAGAATGAAACTTACCCCCTGCAGGGTGATGGATGGAGAGGTAGGTGTCTGTGTGTTCCATGCGTGTAGGACATCAAGAGATATGCAGCAGCTGGACAATAGGATTGTAGGAGCTCCAGTCCTCCTTCATGCGCCCTTGGAATTACAGGGAGGGGGCCCCGTTGGAGGGGTTGGTCCGATTGAGGCATTTCTCCAAATTCTAGCACCCGAGTGACAAAATGGCGATCCAGAAATCAAGGCAGCAGCTCCCAGCACGGATTAGGCCTCAGATGCGCCAGGTGGACTGGAAGCAGGAGGGCCACCCCAATGTGAGTCCGAGCTGTGGCGGAGAAGGTAGGCAGCCGTAGGTGACAGTTTTGGCTGCTTACAGGCCTGTTGGTGATGGTGGAGAGCCTAAAACGGAAGGGGTTCCACAGAGATCAAATATAACGCGGCCGACCTAGATGGCTGCCAGGCCACACCTCTGTGGAGTAAATTTTACAACAAAAATTTCCAGAAATCCCCAATTCAGGCATTCCTGACAGATATCAATTGGAGCACAATGAACTAAATAGATGTGGGTGACAGCCAAGACACCTGGCCACAAGTCTATTGGAAGCCCTACGGTATTGTGTGAGAAACACTAACCAGGGCTCTGCGTCTCATGAAAAGAGGTCACACAGGGCCTCCTGTAGAATTGGATGCATCTTGTCTCCAAAATGCAGACGTAAAATGTGTCCTAAAAAAAGCATTTTACATAGTATACAAGGTATCTTAAGATCAATCAAAGATCTGTCTACTACAAGCCCCCACTTTGTAGTCATCTTGCAGTTTGCATTAGTTTGTTCATAGCAGATGATACAGAGAATAGGAGATACTTGCTGCGTGCCAAAAGGAGAAGAGACCGTGCAGCGTCGGTGCCCGGCTCACACACGTGGACACACGTTATTCATCCAGGTGTGATGATGTCACGTTGAAGTTTGTGCATGTGCACTGCACACCAACCCCCCTTCCCCCTGTATAGATCATAATAGGGGTACTATAGGAGCAGCATCGCTCCTTCACAACAGCAAACCATTACATATGTCATAGCGGTTGTATTTCTAAAATAGATCATTATTGTATATTCTGCACCATTAACCACTAAAAATTTCAAATAGGTGAATCTTAAATTTTGATGTCTTTCTTAATACACAGGATTACACAGTAGTGATAAAGAGATCGGGTGAGTGTGTGACACCCAGGAGCCGCCCGTGTGTCAGGAGGATTGAGCAGGACCCAGAGCCCCATCACGGTGCCTGAACCTCACTCACTGATACGTGAGGGAAACAATGATCAGAAGATCGTGGAACTGACCAACAAGATCATTCAGCTGGTGACTGGAGAGGTGACTGCTGGGAATGGGACATTATACAGTAACACCAGGGGATGTGTCTGGATGATGACTGTGTCATTGTGTTGTCAGGTTCCTATAAGGTGTCAGGATGTTACTGTGTATTTCTCTATGCAGGAGTGGAAGTATTTAGGAGGACACAAGGGTCTGTACGAGGACGTGAGGATGGAGAATCACCAGATCCTCACATCACTGGGTAAGAGGAGACTTTCATTTACTGTAATCTTACTGCACCTGAGGCCTAATACTGTAGAGGAGAGAGTAGCTTTGAGGGCCACCTAGATACACCTACTGAGAATCACATATATTCAATGTCTGTTTCCTACAGATGGATCAAGTAACACAAATAGCCCAGAGAGATATCTCCGTCCTCCTTATTCACAGGATTGTAAAGCGGAAAATCCCAGTATCCCACAGGAATATCAGGTCGATGACGTTTTATGATCTCTTCAAATACCGGAACACTAATGTGACTTTTCATTATATGATCTGTAAAAAAAAAAAAAAATACATTACAAAAAAAAGCTACGTGGTTCTTATACACTTATACTCTTCTGTTTATTATGGATTTATTAAATCCAATATAATTAAATGTGATTTTATTTTTTTTATATTTTTTTTGTGGGCTATGCAGGAAGACGTCCTGACTGATATTAAAGTAGAAATGATAGAGGGAGAGGAAGAGATGTATGTGAGGGGTGATCAGCAGTGTAAGGAGGAAATCCCTACAGATATCAGCACAGGTGAGTAATAATCACTTATTACAGAAGAGTCACATATTCTGCTTATATAAACAATGTAATTAGTCACTGTGTGTGTCCTACAGATGGATCCAGTAAGAGAAATACCCCAGAGAGATATCTCCGTCCTCAGGATTGTAAAACGGAAAATCCGATTATCACACAGAAGTATCAAGTAGATGACATTTTAGGGTCTCTTCAAATACCTAAATGTCAAGGTGACTTTATTATATTATCTGTAAAAGAGCTGTGTGGATCTTATATACTGATATTCTTCTGTTTCATCTCAAATAATTAAATCAGATTAGATATAATATATTTTATTACCATAATCCTCTTTTTGATAACTCTCACAAGTTTGTCTCTCTACCTCCAAACCTCTTTGTATTGCTTCCTTTGTTCTAGTTGTATTTTGATGTAGTTGCTTTCTCTATTGACTCTTGCATTGATTTTTACTGTTTATATTGTTTCTCTTGTCCCTTGCTTATCTTTATTTTTTCCAGTTTATTTTTTTGTTGATTGTGCGGCGCTGCGGATTCTATGGCGCCATATAAATAAGATGATGATGATGATATTGTTATTGTTTTGTTGGCCATTTAGGATGATGTGTCGACGGATATTAAAGTAGAAATTACAGAGGGAGAGGAAGAGACGTATGTGAGGGGTGATCAGCAGTGTAAGGAGGAGGAAATCCCTACAGATATCAGTACAGGTCAGTAATAATCACATTACAGAAGAGTCACATATTCTACTTGTTCAGTAACTACAACAATCTCTTATTCTACACCCTCCTCTGTCAGTACAAACTAATGAGGAAAAAGTATAAATACTGGTGGATCCTCAGGCACTATAACGTATCTCATGGAATTAATCACTAATGGTATAGACATTAATAAGTCCACCTTATAGAGTTCATTGTCCAGTAACAGATTTTTAGACGTTCTTCTGTATATTGGTCTCTATCTTCAAAACATCCATAGAAAAGAGATATCGCCTCATGTGGTGAAGTAGATGGTACATATATACAGAGAGGACACGTGTGGAGAAGCACCACTATAGATATCTCTGAGCTGTTTCCCAGCAGACAGCTGATGTCAGCAAATGCACATAACTGGTATAAGGAAGATCGATGGACATCTGCTCTCCATATGATTACTGGTGTATGAGTATCACGATACTAAATCGATTTCAGCACGTGGTGTTAAAATAGGTCTTACATTATCATATGAGGTTATAATCTCTTCTCTGTGGGGTTGTATTTTTAAGATACAGAACGCTATACAGAAGAACGTCTAAAAATCTTTTATTGAACTCTATAAGGTGGACTTATTAATGTCTATACCATTAGTGATTATTTCCATGAGATGGGCAGTACACTGGCCTAGTGGTTAGCACTTCTGCCGTACAGCACTGGGGTCATGAGTTCAAATCCCGACCATGGCCTTATCTAGGTGGAGTTTGTATGTGCTCCCTGTGTTTGCGTGGGTTTCCTTCGGGTGCTCCGGTTTCCTCCCACACTCCAAAAACATACTGGTGGGTTAATTGGCTGCTAACAGAATTGACCCTAGTCTCTCTCTCTGTCTGTGTGTGTGAGTATGTGTATGTTAGCAACCGATGTGAACGAGTTCTCTGTACAGCGCTGCAGAATTAGTGGCGCTATATAAATAGATGATGAGATACGTTATAGAACCTGTGGATCCACCAGTATTTATTTATATTTGTATTTAGTGAGTAAGCTGGAGCTCATTTGGAGTGATAGGGCTGCTGTTTCTGAGAATTAGAGCGCTCTAGGAAGTGTTGTTTTATCCTCATTAAAATAAAAACATCTGCCCAGTGGGGGAATCAGAAACCATCAGCTCCTATTAGACTCCTGATCTCCTCCTCACATCATATTACTGTGTGCTACCAGCCCAGAGATCTGACCAGTCTCCTCCTCACATCATATCACTGTGTGCTACCAGCCCAGAGATCTGACCAGTCTCCTCCTCACATCATATCACTGTGTGCTACCAGCCCAGAGATCTGACCAGTCTCCTCCTCACATCATATCATTGTGTGCTACCAGCCCAGAGATCTGACCAGTCTCCACCTCACATCATATCATTGTGTGCTACCAGCCCAGAGATCTGACCGGTCTCCTCCTCACATCATATCACTGTGTGCTACCAGCCCAGAGATCTGACCGGTCTCCTCCTCACATCATATCACTGTGTGCTACCAGCCCAGAGATCTGACCAGTCTCCTCCTCACATCATATCACTGTGTGCTACCAGCCCAGAGATCTGACCAGTCTCCTCCTCACATCATATCATTGTGTGCTACCAGCCCAGAGATCTGACCAGTCTCCTCCTCACATCATATCATTGTGTGCTACCAGCCCAGAGATCTGACCAGTCTCCTCCTCACATCATATCATTGTGTGCTACCAGCCCAGAGATCTGACCAGTCTCCTCCTCACATCATATCATTGTGTGCTACCAGCCCAGAGATCTGACCAGTCTCCTCCTCACATCATATCATTGTGTGCTACCAGCCCAGAGATCTGACCGGTCTCCTCCTCACATCATATCATTGTGTGCTACCAGCCCAGAGATCTGACCAGTCTCCCCCTCACATCATATCATTGTGTGCTACCAGCCCAGAGATCTGACCAGTCTCCTCCTCACATCATATCACTGTGTGCTACCAGCCCAGAGATCTGACCAGTCTCCTCTTCACATTGTCTGGTGTAGCTCATGAGACGTCATCCTGACTCCATGAAGTTACCCATGAACCTCTTTTTTAAGACGAAACGCGTAGAGGACGAGGACATTGGGCTAAAAGAGATCTTGTGACCACATATTCTACTATCGGTGATGTGCTCCGGAGCAGTTGGGCTTAGCTGTTCTGCCTGCATGCAGCTCCATTTGTAGTAGGTGGCTGAATGTCTGATAGTTCGTCAGATAGAAAGATTAAATCTGAGAACAAAAGTAAAGAACAAGGTGTCTAATAGTGCAATTGTAATTGTAATTGTAATTGTATGAATAGTGGGCAGTATGTGCACGTTGCTCTATTATACGTGTACCAGATATGTTAAGAATCAAGTCTCATCTATATTAAAATATTAAATGGATTATCTGATCCAATCCTTTGTGTCTCCACACCATGGATCCACTTATGAATCTGTATAGCTCAGGGACACCATGAAGAAGTGATCGCTCCTGTACACGTTACCCATTGCTGCGCAGTGTGAATTTGTGCATCTTTAAACGCAGACTGCACATGCTCTGATTGGCACGTGCGCAGTAGCTAATTACATGATGCCGGCTGCGTTATCAGACACAGACTGCACCTGCGCAGTACTAACGATGCAGCAGCAGCACGCGCCTGGGTGGACCAATGCTTAATTATAGAGTTATAGTTAATATGGCAGCATGGTGATACCCGCAAACCCGGGCAAAAGATTGGCAGATCACACAGCTAAGGAAGCAAGAAAGAGATAATAACCTCTTTATTAAGACAAAGTGTACGCACACAGTAAATGCAACAGTGCTCCCTAAGGAGAAACGTATTGCCCCACCAAATATAATCAAGTGTCAGTAAAAGCCCCTAACTAAGTCCACAGCAGGTTACCTCCCAGCTCAGAGTCCCAGCAGGCACAAACTCCCGGCACAAAATCCACAGTTGACAATCTAGGTGGGCCAGGGGTTCTTCTCCGATAGGTGGATCTGTGTGTCTTGCTCATCGGGGGAGCTCAGCCAACTCAACACCAGCTTGGTGGGACTCTGGGTATCTGTCTCCCTACCGATGTAAGCTCACCAATTCCCCAGAATCTGCGATTGTCTCCCGATGGAGTGATGACAAATCAGTCTTAGAGGTTCAGCACCCGATCTGGCTGAGCAGGTTCCAGGTTTACACTATTTCCTCTGGCCCTGACAGAGTAGGGAATTCCCCAAAAGCAACTTCAGATCCTTACTCCCTCCCTGCGTCATCTTCCCAGGCCATGATTAATTTTAATTAGTGGTCGGGACGTGCTGTGACAATGGTCAGTCAATAATCAATCCCACCTCCTGATTGTAGATAGAGTCCAAACCCTCCCGTTCTTAACCCCTTCAACCTACTTTGTAATGTCAAAGAGTTCCTAGCTGTTCCATGCTTCCTGTTGGGGCTGTCACCCCATCCTACTGACTGACAGACCGGGTTGGCCCGATATTTCCACTGGTCTCGTTACAACTGTATTTGGTTTATGATTCAAAAGACATGCTTTGTTAAAGATGGCCGATACAGCCATGTGCCTTGCGCTCTGGCTTCCATTTTGTAATGTTATCTTTGTCCACCATGTTGTTATGTCTTGTGGGTCTATCCTCCATCTTACACACACTCTCGCTATTAACCAAGACATATAGATGACCACACACATATACACTGAAATGTGAGATACATACATTCATACACAGGGAGGAAAGGCACATTTATAAATCGATTGAACAGCTGAAGTAGGCAATGTATTGTATTTGATGTAAAATATATTATGCTTTCTACACTGTTATTATATGTGTAAAGACTGTTACTGAAAGTACCTATTGTTGATAAGAATACATATTATCTTAAATGAGACTTTGAGGAAAACCTTTCTTGATATGATATGTATTATTCCTGGTATTATACTGTGGGAATTAGAGTAAATGGAGCAGACATTGAAATAGAATTATCTTCCTAAGAACTGGGTATAAACTAGAACCTGCCCTTTGTGAGTGATAATGACGGACGGTATTAAATGGTCAATAACAGATTAGTATATTTGCTTCACCATTAGACCCTCGGTGCTACCAGACAGCATGGAAGAACCTCAGGGACATAGCACTGGAATAGTCACCCTTTTACAGACACATAGTAACAAAAGAAAGCACTATATAGTGTAGTATATATAAAATCAAGTGTAATTACAAATGTATAAACTGTGTACAAACAAACGAAGAGTATTTATCTGAGTGGTATATACCAAAAGTATATACTCAGAGATGATTGTTCAGTCCTGGGAAAACTTCAGTCCATCACTGTCCAGTTATGTAGATACAGGTACCAGCAGGTAGAAGATTATCACAGAAGAACAAAGGTGCAGAATGAGTGTTGATCCTACGCTTTTCATGTTGCTAATAAGACTTTGTCAGAGGGATCCAGTTGTAGTAAGTCAGGCTAGTGCAGGGATTGTTCTACAAGGCGGGTGAGTGATGGGCTCCATTTATCAGTGTGTCTCCCAGCCTCTGGCACTGCACAAGTGAAATTAAGCGGACATCTACTTTACATACTATTTGAGAGATTTTACCAAAATGTAAACAATCAATATATATTTAAAAGAAATGTACCCCACCAAAGTTACTCCACTTAAGCAATAGCAGTCTAACAAAATAAACCCAGTCTTAAAACATCCTGTATTATATGATTTATGCTTTCCCATAAAATCAGTGTCATTTTGCAAAGCAGGAAGTGCAGTCAAATTTTGTCTGAAATTTATCAAACAACACCCAGAAACGATTCTCCACTGAATTTCAGCTCAATACTAACCCTTTTTGCGATGTAGCCTCTGAAACACCATGCCCAGTACTCACAAAATTAATATGACAGAAGGCGATTATATATATATACACATATATACATACATATGTATCAGTGGCCAATATACCAGTCACACCTTACTGGGTAGGACCGCCCCCTTTCCTCCCAGAACAGTCTGCAGTCTTTGTGGCATGGATTCTACAATATTCCAGCATCATTTCTGTGAGATTCTAGTCCATGTTGACATGATGCAGTTGCAGATTTATAAGCTGCACATTGATGCTGTGATTCTCCTGTTACACCACATCCCAAAGGTTCTCTATTGGATTGAGATCTGGTGACTGCGTAGGACATTGGAGTACACGGAGCTCATTGTCATATTTGTGGAACCAGCTTGACATGACGTGTGCTTTGTGACATGGTGTGTTATGCTGCTGGAAGTAACCCTTAGAACATGGGTAGACTGTGGCCATAAGTGAAGGTTTTTTCTACCCTGATTTTAGCGGACTTAACCGAGATACCTAAATACAAGATCACACTCTATACCTGCAGTAGGTAAATGCTTTGCATTGTGCCCCAAATAGTCCAGCCTAATGGGAATAGCAATCCCTTGTTATTGATATAAGCATACTAATAGGAGGAATAAAAGAAAGGTTCCTGTTGAGGAATCATCACCTACAGATTACACATAAGACACATTCACAGTACACAACTTCCCCCTATTCTCCCAACCACGTGGAATCAGCAGGACATATTGCCTTTGTATTACATAAATGCTGAAAACCAGCTGTATAGGATAAGACACACGCTCACAATTTACATATTAATGAACGTCACTAGTTCCTGCACAGAGCATGGCCGGATTAAGGGGGGGGCACAGGGGGCACGTGTCCTGGGCCCCCCTCTCTCCAAGGGCCCCCCCGTCACTCGCATCATCTCACCTGCCATGTCATCTCTATGCGCACACGGAGCGATTCACACACGGAGTGTGTGCATGCATCAGAGGACCCCCGCAGCCGCATCTATCAGTAACGTCAGATGCGGCTGCGGGGGTCCCCTGATGCATGCACACACTCCGTGTGTGAATCGCTCCGTGTGCGCATAGAGATCGTTACGATCTCTAACTGTGTGCCAGTAGTACAGCAGCACCTGCTGGAGGAGCTGCTGTACTGTCTAAAATGGCCAAAATAGAGCTGCTGCGCATGCTCAGCGGCAGCAGCAGCTCCTCCAAGACATCAAGTGAGCAGGTGAGTCGTTTCACTGGGCTCATATTCATACTGTAAGTCATAAAATAAATCATATATAAATAAATATAGCATGTGTAGAGGGTCAGTGGATGTCCCTCAGTAGTGGAAGTAATGGGGAGTTTTACAGACTTGGGTCACATGTGGTTCCGCAGCTGTTGTGGAACATGACTGGTACTGTATGCTGGGACTTGTAGTACCATTGCAGCTGGCTATTGTGTCATCCTGAAATTGTTTTCCTCCACTGATGTAACGTTTTATTAGAGCCCTAAAGTCCCTGCAGGGGGACGAATCCTGCACCTTAATGTTAGATTGGAATAGTAATGTGAGATATGATGGCAAGACACAGCAACCTCCAGAAACAAGTTCTGAGTCTGTATAAACAGTTTTTAGTAGCTGGGAAAGACAAACCTGGATTTGTGCCCCAAATTCAACATGAATTCAGAAAGAATGCAAAGATACCAAGGACTAACATCATGATCATTGAATACCTCCTGCGGCGTGTGGAAAGCGGCAGCTGGAGCAGCTAAAAGATGTACATACAATACCGCTTGGAACTTTCATCAAAACCTCTTCAGACAAGGAGAAACCTCCCAAATATACATAAATGGAACAGATGACTTGTGTTGGGTGGGTTTTCATTGTTCATTATATATATCCCATATCTTAAAATTGGCTTTACTTGTAGAATTATGTCGTTTATTTTGGAACACGGATGGCAACACAACAGTAGTAGTATGTATGGAGTGGTTTGAAAATAGCTGAATGGGTTGGAGGCCTGAGAAGGTGGAGCAGTCTCCTATACTGCTTCTTACTGGTAATTTCCTCCTATAGTAACACTGCATGTGCTTGTTGCCTTCCTACTTATGTTGGGAAATGATCTGGCATTTTGCATTAACATAATCACCAAATTTGTTTTATGCCTGTCCCGGGTATTCTGTAATAAATATATTGTTTTAAGTTTATGTCACCTAGGAGCATATTTAAGAAAGCACGATATTGCTCTTACCGGGTAATTAAGGTGCCTCCGTGTCCTCCGCAAATTTATGAAAGGTGCACCGCAGCAGATATCGTGGATATCTGCTGCTTTGCACTCCTCTTCATTTTTGGGAGCAGTCACCATTTAACAGTATGGTGACTGCTCCCGGCTGCAATTTAACAAGTTCCGAAAAACATTTTTTTCGGAAGCTTGTCTTGATAATGTATGTCAGCTGAAGCTGGCGTACATTATCAGAAATGAAAAAATCCAATGCTGTCAGCTCTGCTCCAGAGCTGGACAGCGCATTTGTGTGGAGGGATCACATGATCCCTGCCTGTCACTCACCGCTCGCTGAATTGCAAAGACAGAGCAGGGATCTTCGAACTGCACATGCGCAATTGAAGGAAGAAGAGGAACGAAGATGACCAGTAGGAGATCCTAGAGACATCGCGTCCCAAAGAGGGGGGTAAGTATGATTTTTTTTATCACAGAAACCGCAGTTTTTCGGAACTGCTGTTTCTGTGATCTGTTTTTAATAAATTTGAGAAATAGTTCAATCCTTATCCATGCGATAAGGATTGATAACTATTTCTCATTTCTGCCGAATAATGATAAATGTGCCCCTAGTGTGATAATGGGAGGTGTGGCTGTACAGTAACTATACGGAGACCATGCTGTAATACTCTTTATAGAAAGCTAGGTATAAAGTTTGTGTTTGTGCGCCATGTTCTAATGAGTATGACCTAGAGCGGATGTTAAATGTGTAACGTTGCATTTCGACAGTGTAGGGTGTGTTTGCGTGGGTTTCCTCCAGGTGCTCCGGTTTCCTCCCACACTCCAAAAACATACTGGTAGGTTAATTGGCTGCTTTCAAATTGACCCTAGTCTGCCTGTCCATCTGTCTATCTGTGTGTGTGTGTTAGGGAATTTAGACTGTAAGCCCCAATGGGGCAGGGACTGATGTCAGTGAGTTCTCTGTATGTACAGCGCTACGGAATTAGTGGCGATATATAAATAAATGGTGATGATGATGATGATGAAATATATCAAGAAGACCCCTCATAGCATGTTTATTGCTTGAGATATATATATATATATATATATATATATATATATATATATATATACACACATACATACATAACTACACAGACATTTATAGTCAAAATTGGTGTTATGTTATCAATGTTTATTTTTTATGTTAGTTTTAGTGTGCAGTATCATTGCTAGTTTTAATGTGGGGTTTTTATGATCGTTTTAATTTACAGTATTTTAGCTTGTGTAAGCAATGATTTTTCTTGTGCGTACAACCTAGGCGAGCCCTCTGGATGTCATATAGTGGGCTGTAGGTGTCGGAATTCAGGATGTGTTAATGCTAATAGCCTTATACTCAATGGCGTTATATTACATGCGTTTTATACGGAGGTGCCTGTACAATTTACAAGTACCTGTACTAATATTAATATATATTACGTCTAGCCATCATACTTTCACATCTTTGTGGACCTAGCCAGCTTTCCAGAAGAAGTAGAGGTAGCTGTAAGTAGTTGTAACATATATATTTATACAAGTTAACCCGTGCATGATACTCATGCATTCTAGTCAAATCAAGCTACTTAAGGTGTTAAAAAGGTTCTTGTCATGCATTTGGGCCATAGCCCAGGCCTCAACCACCAACCACTCCCCACTGTCACCCCCGGCAACCACCAACCACTCCCCACTGTAACCCCCGGCAACCACCAACCACTCCCAACTGTAACCCCTGGCAACCACCAACCACTCCCCACTGTCACCCCCGGCAACCACCAACCACTCCCCACTGTCACCCCCGGCAACCACCAACCACTCCCCACTGTAACCCCCGGCAACCACCAACCACTCCCCACTGTAACCCCTGGCAACCACCAACCACTCCCAACTGTCACTTCTCCTTTAGGAAATATATATTTTTTTAAATCTTTATAAACACTTTTAACAATTAACAAATTAAAAACATCTTAGTATACCAAATTTCAGCCCTTTCTGAATTTTTTTTCCACACACACTAAGAATTTAGTAGGTCAGTGTATAACTCCGCCCAGCAGGTGGCGCTGCAGCTTGGTTTTATTTTTTCCACACACACACACACAGACAGACAGACAGACTAACACACGCCACTAGACATTTATATATTAGAGATATATATATATATGTATGTATACATATGTATTTCTGTTATTGTATATATGTGTGTGTATGTATAGATACATATGATATATAAAACACTTTAATTTTTCATTATTATGTTTAGATACATGTTATATAAATATTCCTTTTATGATAGAATTGGTCAGATTGTCTTTTTAATATTCACCACCTACTTGTACCGCTCTCTCGTGCATGATGGCACTATGCTCTTAATTTCAGATCTTAGGGGCCCCCCTGTTTTAAGTGCCCCGGGCCCCCCAAAGCCTTAATCCACCTCTGGCACAGAGGCACTGCCCCCGCACACAGCTAAATAGTAAGACACACACACACAGCTAAGTAACAATAGGATACACACAGCTAAATAACAATAGGACACACACACACACAGCTAAATAACAATAGGACACATACACACACAGCTTAATAACAATAGGACACACACGTACAGAGCTAAATAACAATAGGACACACAGTATAGTTTTGAGAATGACACAAGTATTGGTTTTCACAAAGTTTGCTGCTTCAGTGTTTTTAGACCTTTTTGTAAGAAATTGCTATGTTATACTGAAGTAAAACTACAAGCATTTCATAAGTGTCAAAGGCCTTTATTGACAATTACATTAAGTTTATGCAAAGATTCAATAATTCCAGTGTTGACCCTTCTTTTTGGCATGTTGTCAATCAACTTCTGGGCCACATACTTACTGATGGCCGCCCATTCTTGCCTAATCAATGCTTGGACTTTATCAGAATTTGCGGGGGGTTTTTGTCCACTCGCCTCTTGAGGATTGACCACAAGTTCTCATTGGGATTAAGGTCTGGGGAGTTTCCTGGCATTGGATCCAAAATTTCAATGTTTTGATCCCTGAGCCACTTAGTTATCACTTTTGCCTTATGGCAAGGTGCTCCATCATGCTGAAAGGGCATTGTTCATCACCAAACTGTTCTTGGATGGTTGGGAGAAGTTGCTTTTGGAGGATGTTTTGGTACCATTCTTTATTCATGGCTGTGTTCTTAGGCAAAATTGTGAGTGAGCCCACTCCCTTGGCTGAGAAGCAACCCCACCCATGAATGGTCTCAGGATACTTTACTGTTGGCATGACACAGGACTGATGGTAGCACTCACCTTTCCTTCTTCAGCATTTTTTCTGATGCCCCAAACAATCTGAAAGGGGATCCATCAGAGAAAATGACTTTACCCCAGTCCTCAGTAGTCCAATCATTGTACTTTTTGCAGAATATCAGTCTGTCCCTGATGTTGTTCATGGAGAGAAGTAGCTTCTTTGCTGGCCTTCTTGACACCAGGCCATCCTCCAAAAGTATTCTCCTTACTGTGCATGCAGAGGCACTCACACCTGCCTGCTACATCGATCCCGCAGCTGAATCAACTTTAGGAGACGGTCCTGGAGCTTGCTGGACGTTCTTGGGTGCTCTGAAGCCTTCTTCATAACTATGGAACCTCTCTCCTTAAAGTTCTTAAAGATTCGATAAATGGTTGCAATCTTACTAGCAGCAATATCCTTGCCTGTGAAGCTCTTTTTGTGCAAAGCAATGATGACTGCACGTGTTTCCTTACAGATAACCATGGTTAACAGAGGAAGAACAATGATTTCAAGCACCACTTACCTTTTAAAGCTTCCAGTCTGTTATTCTAACTCAATCAGCATGACAGAGTGATCTCCAGCCTTGTCCTCGTCAACACTTTTACCTGTGTTAATGAGAGAATCACTGACCTGATGTCAGCTGGTCCTTTTGTGGCAGGGCTGAAATACAACGGAAATGTTGTTTTTGGGATAAAGTTCATTGTCATGGCAAAGGACTTTGAAAGTAATTGCAATTCATCTGATCACTCTTCATTCTGAAGTATATGCAAATTATCATCATAAAAACTGAGGCAGCAGACTTTGTGAAAAATAATATTTCTGTCATTCTCAAAACTTTTGGCATCGACTGCACAGCCAGCAGCTCCTTAAATTAGCAGCTTAACAGCACAAATCATAGTGGAGCCCTTGAAAGTGCCGTGATTGTAGGTTGCCGTGATGTTCATTCGTTGGAACTGTTTGACGTCCCATTCTCAAGCTGTCAGTCTAACCACGCTGTTGTGAATGACACCTTCAGTCCCATCATGTTGGGGTATTCAATGTCGTTGTTTTCAGCATCGGGATAAGGTACCCAACCCATATATACACATAAACAAGATATTTACACATTTATAAGATACAGTAAGAAATTAGTAATATAAGTTAATGGACCTACACAGATTGTTATATATGTACTGTGTGTAACATTGTTGTGAGTAAATATGCTTTATACAAATATCTGCATTTTCATTCTGGGTTTTATACTGCCTTGGGACAGTAAATGTTATATAGAGAACTGTGAGATCTGGATGTTACTATAGTATAAAGGACTGGAGTAGTTGTGTCTTATGGAATATAAAAGTGTGTGGTTATGTAACGAGGCTATCCAGGAACAGGACATGAAGATAGCGTGTGCACAGTGACACGGGTAATACATGTCATTTTCCTATTTCAATTCTTCTTCATAATACTTGAGGAAACCAGAATTGAAGAACTAGGATATTGTATGTTATTTAAAATGTCTTTTATACTTATTACAAATGTAGAGAAATACCTCTGATATGGTATTTTAAGTAGAGATGTGCACCGGCGACTTTTGGTGTCTCGTGTTTTGTGTTTTGGATTCGGATTTTCGTGATGTTTTGGGTTCGGATTTGTTTTGCAAAACACCTGCCGAAAGGTTTTGGTTCAGATTTAAGGTTTTGGATTCGGATTTTTTTTAAAAAAAAGCATAAAAAGTTCAAAAATCAAGTTTTTGGGCTTATTTTCACTCCTACACTATTATTAACCTCAATAACATTCAATAACAATCATTTCCACTAATTTACAGTGTATTCTGAACACCTCACAATATTGTTATTAGTCCAAAACGTTGCAACGAGGTATCTTTCTGGACTGCGTAGTGGAGTTGTCACCACAATATAATTTAAAAACCCTGAACTTGTATGAATCGCACCAAAAAATGTACCTGGACTGCGTAGAGGAGTGGTCACCACAATATAATTTAAAAACCCTGAACTTGTATGAATCGCACCAAAAAATGTACCTGGACTGCGTAGAGGAGTGGTCACCACAATATAATTTAAAAACCCTGAACTTGTATGATTCGCACCAATAAATGTATCTGGACTGCGTAGAGGAGTGGTCACCACAATATAATAAGAAAACCATCAACTGGTCTGAATCGCACCAAAAAAATGTACCTGGACTGCGTAGAGGAGTGGTCACCACAATATAATTTAAAAACCCTGAACTTGTATGATTCGCACCAATAAATGTATCTGGACTGCGTAGAGGAGTGGTCACCACAATATAATTAATAAAAAACCCTCCACGGCTCTGAATTCCCCCCAAAAAAATTCTGGACTGCGTAGTGGGGTGGCCCCGGTACCCAATTTGATACCAGGGCCACAATATAATAAATACACCCTCAACTGGTCAGAATTCCACCAAACAAGTATCTGGACTGCGTAGTGGGGTGGCCCCGGTACCCAATTTGATACCGGGGCCACAATATAATAAATACACCCTCAACTGGTCAGAATTCCACCAAACAAGTATCTGGACTGCGTAGTGGGGTGGCCCCGGTACTAAATTTGGTACCGGGGCCACAATACCTACTCCAAGTTCCAAGTGTAGTGTTTATAACATATTAACACTACACTAATTCTAGCACGTCAATACCTATTGTTTTAAATAATGACAGGGCATTTAACTTTTGATTTAATTTTTTTAATTTGTTGACATTTTCTTTTACTTTTTGAACATGGCAAACGACTGTTGAATGGTCACATAATGCCCAAAAAAGAGTTGCAAGATGGAATTGTCCTTGGGCCCTCCCACCCACCCTTATGTTGTTGAAATAGGACATGCACACTTTAACAAACCAATCATTTCAGCGACAGGGCCTACCAAACAACTGTGGCTGAAATGATTGGTTTGTTTGGGCCCCCACACCAAAAAATCAATTCATCTCTCCCTGTACAGACTAAACAGGCTCTACTGAGGCAAGATGTCGTCCTCATCCTCAACCTCTGATTCCTCTCCCCCTACAGTGTGTACTTCCTCCTCATCACACATTATCAATTCATCCCCGCTGGACTCCACAACCACAGGTCCCTCTGTACTATCTGGAGGGCAGTGCTGTACTTCATTGAGGAATTGATTATTCATTTTTATAAACATAATTTTTTCAACGTTGTGAGGAAGCAACCTCCTTCGCCACTCACTGACCAGGTTCCCCGCTGCACTAAAAACTCTTTCCGAGTACACACTGGAGGGGGGACAACTCAGGTAAAATAGAGCCAGTTTGTACAGGGGCTTCCAAACTGCCTTTTTTTCCTGCCAGTAACAATATGGACTGTCTGACATGTCTATTTGGATGGTGTCAGCAAAATAATCCTCCACCATTTTTTCAATTGTGACAGCATCCAATGCAGCGACAGTAGACATGTCTGCAATGGTTGGCAGGTCCTTCAGTCCGGACCAGATGTTATCAGCATCCCCGCCAGCGGCTCTTTTAGGAAAACTGAGCTTTTTCCTCGCAGCCATAGATGTGGAAGAAAATGAGGGTGGAGCTGTTGGCATGTCACGGTCCTCTTCAGAGGACAATCTCCTGACCAGAAGGTCTTTGCACCGCTGTAGACTTGTGTCCGCCGGGAACAGAGACACAACATACGCTTTAAACCGAGGATCGAGCACGGTGGCCAGAATGTATTCCTCTGACTTTAAAAGAGTGACCACCCTCGGATCCTGGCAAAGCGTACGAAGGGCTACATCCACAAGAGCTACATGCTTGGTGTAATCGCAATGGTTTTACAGCTCCTCCCTCACTATCTCCAGCTGCTTCTGCAACAGCCTGATCAGGGTAATGACCTGACTCAAGCTGGCAGTGTCGGAACTGACTTCTCGTGTGGCAAGTTCAAACGGCTGGAGAACCTTGCACAACACGGAAATCAGTCTCCACTGCGCTTGACTCAGGCGCATCCCCACTCCTTTGCCTATGTCGTAGGTGGCTGTGTAGGCCTGAATGGCCTTTTGCTGCTCCTCCGTCCTCTGCAGCATATAGAGGGTGGAGTTCCAGCGCGTTTATGCTATTTTGATGTGCCTCTAGTCTGCGGTAGGCACTGGCTGAATGCCGAAAGTGTCCAGCAATTTTGCGCGCCACCGCAAGCATCTCCTGCACACCCCTGTCACTCTTGAGGTAATGCTGCACCACCAAATTAATGGTGTGGGCAAAACATGGGACGTCCTGGAAATTGCCCATATTTAATGCCCGCACAATGTTACTGCCATTGTCTGACACCACAAATCCCCATGAGAGTCTAAGTGGGGTAAGCCACTGGGAGATAATTTCCCTCAGTTTCTCTAATATGTTGTCAGCGTTGTGCCTCTTATTAAAGCCTGTAATACACAATGTTGCCTGCCTTTGCACGAGCAGCCATTTTGTAGATGCTGCTGATACAGCTGTTGCTGTTGCTGCGGAAGGGGATGCATCTACCCAGTGGGCTGTCACAGTCATATAGTCCTTCATTTGCCCAGAACCACTTGTCCACATGTCCGTGGTTAAGTAGACAGTGGGTACAACCACATTTTTTAGAGCACTGAGGACACTTGATCGTACTTCTCTGTACATTTTTGGTATCGCCTGCCTAGTGAAGTGGAATCTCGACGGGATTTGGTACCGGGGACACAATACCTCCATCAACCCTCTAAATCCCACTCTACTGATGGCGGACACCGGGCGCACATCTAACACCAACATTGCAGTTACAGCTGCAGTTATACGCTTTGCAATAGGGTGACTACTATCGTATTTTGTGGTCATGGCAAACGACTGTTGGACGGTCAATTTTTTTGTGAAGGACTTAGTGGTCTTACGACTTCCCCTCTGGGAAGATGACCGACTAACAGCAGCAACAGCAGCAGTGGCAGTAGTAGGCGTACCGCTGCAGGATTCCTCGGATGAATCCCGTATTGGAGAGGACTCAGTCTGGCTGCTGACTTGGGCTGCAGGACTGAATCTGATGGAGATTGTGGAGGAAGTTGACGAAGAGGGTGTTGCTGGTGTGTATCCAACTGGACCACGGGATTTAGGTGTCCCTGTACCGATGACGGTCCTAGCCCCAGTTCCTGAACTAACCACTGAACTATGAAGGTTATTCAGGTGACGTATAAGGGAGGATGTCCCTAGGTGGGCAAGATCCTTACCCCTGCTTATTTGAGCTTTACATAAGCTACATATGGCCATACATTGGTTGTCCGGATTTGGATAAAAATAACTCCAGACCGAAGAGGTGCATTTTTTGGTCTTCTGACCAGGCATGACGAAGGGCTTTTTCATCCCATGGACATCAGCTGTTTCCCCCCCTGGTGCCTCATTTTCAATAACCACATCACCATCCTCATCATCAAGTTCCTCCACAGCGCCAGCTACATCATCAATAGGCTCCTCCCAAGCCACCTCTTCCCGTACAGTGATGGGAAGGTCAGGCTTGACAACCACCAACACACTTCGACTCGCCTTGGGGATTTGTGATAATTTCTCTTTAGAAGGCAGAGTTGTTTGCTGTTTTGTTGCTGACAGCATAACTCTCTTCAATTTTTTGTAGGAGGGGGAGGAGGAGGAGGGCTAAGATCCTTGGGTGAGGCTGGACCACTAGTCATGAACACGGGCCAGGGCCTAAGCCGTTCCTTGCCACTACGTGTCGTAAATGGCATATTGCCAACTTTACGTTTCTCCTCAGATGATTTTAAGTTTCTCTTTTTGCTATTTTTTGAGAACTTGGGCTTTTTGGATTTTACATGCCCTGTACTAGGAGATTGAGCATCGGGCTTGGAAGACGACGTTGATGGCATTTCATCGTCTATGTCATGACTAGTGGCAGTAGCTTCAGCATTAGGAGGAAGTGGGTCTTGATCTTTCCCTACTTTATCCTCCAAATTTTTGCTCTCCATTATAGGTAGCACAGTGGCGTAGTGGTTAGCACATCTGCCTCACAGCACTGGGGTCATGAGTTCGATTCCCGACCATGGCCTTATCTGTGTGGAGTTTGTATGTTCTCCCTGTGTTTGCGTGGGTTTCCTCCGGGTGCTCCGGTTTCCTCCCACACTCCAAAAACATACTGGTAGGTTAATTGGCTGCAATTAAAAAAAAAAAAAAAAATTGACCCTAGTCTCTCCCTCTCTGTCTGTCTTTCTGTCTGTCTGTGTGTGAGTGTGTGTCTATAGTAGGGAATTTAGACTGTAAGCTCCAATGGGGCAGGGACTGATGTGAATGAGTTCTCTGTACAGCGCTGCGGAATTAGTGGCGCTATATAAATAAATGATGATGATGATGATGATGATGTAGCACAAGATACTGCAGAATGTGTGAACTTTGTAATATTGCAGTACCAATGGGCTTATACTGCAGGATTGGTTTGGCAAATTTTGTTGTAATTAAAAAAAAAATGAATTAGTTTTTGGAATTTTTTTTTATAACTTTTTTTTAATTTTTAAACACTTGGGAATATTGCGGAAATAACTATGCCCTTAGAAGCACAGAGCACAGGACACAGGACCACTGGACTGAACAGGACACAGCACACAGGACCCAGCAGCACCACTGAACTCAAAATTGACAGAGCACAGCACACAGCACCACTGGACTTATACTGCAGAATGTGTGAACTTTGTAATATTGCAGCAGTACCACTGGACTTTTACTGCTAAATGTGTGAACTTGGTAATATTGCAGTACCAATGGGCTTATACTGCGGGATTGGTTTTGCAAATTTTGTTGTAATTAAAAAAAAATGTAATTAGTTTTTTGTATTTTTTTTTATAACTTTTTTTTAATTTTTTAAACACTTGGGAATATTGGGGAAATAACTATGCCCTTATAAGCACAGAGCACAGGACACAGGACCACTGGACTGAACAGGACACAGCACAGGACCCAGCAGCACCACTGAACTCAAAATTGACAGAGCACAGCACACAGCACCACTGGACTGATACTGCAGAACACAGCACAGCACAGCACAGAACTAAACAGCACAGCACGAGATCTACCAGAACAAAGGACCACCTAACACACCCTCCCTCTACCCTGATCAATGCCCGAGTGAAGATGGCGGCGACTAGCGGGGAATTTATAGGATCCGAGTATCGCGAGATCCGACAGCGGGATTATGACTCCGAGCCTCGGTTTCAAGTTTTCATTTGGCGCCAATACCCGGATCTGTCTCGGATCCGACTCGGATCGGCAACGTTCGGGTGGGCTCGGATTCAGGAAATCCGAGTGCGCTCATCTCTAATTTTAAGTACTTAGACAACACAGGGTCATTAAGGAGAGCAAAGCAAAAAAAAAAATGAGTAAGTTTGCTACTGGACAAACCATGCCACAATGCCAGGGGTGCAAATTAGTTTATTGTTTTGCACATAAGTTAAATAATGACTGTTTTTTTCATGTAGCACACACATACTTGAAAGCTTTATTTTTACACTGAAATTTAAAGTTGATCTAAGACATGTAAAACCCCAACTATAAATCTGTCCTCACACTTTACATTTACCCCCTCCAATGCAACATGGTTTTCCCAGTTGCAAGGTTTTGTTGTACCCCTTTTGATGGTTTAATAAAAACAGTAAATCTAAAAAAAATTGTATATATATATATATATATATATATATATATATATATATATATATATATATATATATAATATCAAAAACACAGGGGCGCTTCCATAGTGTATTATCCAAGTAAAATGTTTTATTCCAAACATTAAAATAGCACGTACCAGATGGCAAAAGTATTCAGGCATAAATAGTACAACAGCTCTGATATTCACATACGAACAGCAATATTTGAAGCAGCTCGAAGTCAGAGAGTCTCCACAATCACCTCTACGCGTTTCATCCCTTAGGACTTCGTCAGGAGGCGTGGATCTTCGTATCACAATTCACCTATTTCTAGGGAGTGACTAATTAATTAATTAATTCACAGGTGAATTCATATATATATATTTATTTATACATATACACATATATATACATATAGACACACACGCCTTTTTTTTAATTTCCATTAATAAAGTAAACTGATTTTACAATGTTTAAAGTATTACAATAAACCTGTTTCATATCAAATTGCTTTTGTCCTGTGTTATATTTAACAAGTTTTAATTTCCATGTAAATCATTTCCCACACTGAGAAAATATAAATGGTTTCTCAACTGTGTGAGTTCTCTGATGTTTAACAAGAGATGAATTATGTGTAAAACTTTTCCTACACTCAGAACATGTATACGGTTTCTCACCTGTGTGAGTTCTCTGATGTCCAACAAGAGATGTTTTATTTGTAAAACATTTCACACACTCAGAACATGTAAACGGTTTCTCACCTGTGTGAGTTCGCTGATGTTCAACAAGATTTGATTGATATGTAAAACATTTCCCGCACTCAGAGCATGTAAACGGTTTCTCACCTGTGTGAGTTCTCTGATGTCTAACAAGAGATGATTTAATTGTAAAACATTTCCCACACTCAGAACATATAAACGGCTTCTCACCTGTGTGAGTTCTCTGATGTCTAATAAGTTTTGATTTGTGTGTAAACCATTTTTCACACTCAGAACATGTAAATGGTTTCTCACCTGTGTGAGTTCTCTGATGTTCAACAAGATTTGATTTCTGTGTAAAACATTTCCCACACTCAGAACATGTAAACGGTTTCTCACCTGTGTGACTTCTCTGATGTTCAACAAAATTTGATTGATATGTAAAACATTTCCCACAATGAGAACATGTAAACGGTTTCTCAACTGTGTGAGTTCTCTGATGTTTAACAAAAGATGAATTATGTGTAAAACATTTCCCGCACTCAGAACATGTAAACGGTTTCTCACCTGCGTAAGTTCTCTGATGATCAACAACATTTGATTTCTGTGTAAAACATTTCCCACGTTCAGGACATATAAAAATTGTATCATCTGCATGAGCTGTACTGTGTGTAACAATATCTACGTTATCAGGATAACATTCCTCATGATTAGAGGGATCAGATGATTTTTCTGTTCTGTGAATTATTGGAAGTATATTTAGAGTAGTGGGGTTTCCTCCGTGAGAATCAAGTGTGATGTTGTCTTCTATTTCACAGGCCGTAGACAAAATGATATTTTCATCTGAGATATTCCTGTGTTTGCATCCATCTGCTGGAAATAAAATAAATGTATAGAAAATAGGATTTTTGTACGTACTGTAAAATCCCTTTCTTGCAGTCCATTGGGAGACACAATGCACCCACCCTTGCTCTGAGAGTTTGTTAGGTTGACTGTGTGTTGTTTTTGGTTAACCTAATTTTGGCTTTGTTATACATAAACTTAGGCTCCTTGCTTTGGGAGGGGTATAGCAGGGGTGGAGCTACACTCACAGACTTAACTGTTTAAGTGCCTGGACTCCTGATACCACCTACTATACCCCAATGTATCGCAGTGTCCCCCAACAGGACGTGAGAGAAATACATTTTATTTTAGTTTATCATATTATAATGCCCAACATTTTCATACTATAAGAACGTTGAAAAGTCCAGCTGTTTGATTTCAATATGCGAACTACAAACACTTCAAACCAGACAATGATCTCACACACAAACACTGGAGCCTCAAAAGTAGAGTAGACGTGGGTTAAATTAGCAGTGAGTCCTGGATATGGGATTACACTACTCTTAGGTCTCCCATCCTTGCACAGAGCAGAAGAGAGCATCAGGACAGAGTAGGAGAATGGAGCAGGGCACAGATGGGTAACAGCACAAAGTAATGTATAAGGGTAAAGCTCGGTACAGAGTCAGATCAGCAGAATAAAGAGCAACTGTACAGAGCATCCAAGCACGTAGATTGGAGGGGAGCTATTGTGTAATGACGGGTGTGTGCGAGATGTTGGAGTTTGTGTGAAGTGTACGTTGTGATGGTGTATATGTGATCTTAGAGGGAGGAGAATAATCTCATATTTTGCATTAGTATTACAGTGATAATATACATCTGAGGATCAAATATTCATGGTAATGTCACATGTGGTAGTACAGGGAGATGGTTATGGATACTGTCACAGGAGGTAGTGTACAAGAGGCTCATGGGTAATTTCATGTAGTCAGACTGACGTCCCATGAGATACACCAGACAGTGTGAGGAGAAGACTGGTCAGATCCCTGGGCTGGTAGCACACAGTGATATGATGTGAGGAGACTGATCAGATCTCTGGGCTGGTAGCACACAGTGATATGATGTGAGGAGGAGACTGGTCAGATCTCTGGGCTGGTAGCACACAGTGATATGATGTGAGGAGGAGACTGGTCAGATCTCTGGGGTGGTAGCACACAGTGATATGATGTGAGGAGACTGATCAGATCTCTGGGCTGGTAGCACACAGTGATATGATGTGAGGAGGAGACTGGTCAGATCTCTAGGCTGGTAGCACACAGTGATATGATGTGAGGAGGAGACTGGTCAGATCTCTGGGCTGGTAGCACACAGTGATATGATGTGAGGAGGAGACCTGTCAGATCTCTGGGCTGGTAGCACACAGTGATATGATGTGAGGAGGAGACTGGTCAGATCCCTGGGCTGGTAGCACACAATGATATGATGTGAGGAGGAGACTGGTCAGATCTCTGGGCTGGTAGCACACAGTGATATGATGTGAGGAGGAGACCTGTCAGATCTCTGGGCTGGTAGCACACAGTGATATGATGTGAGGAGGAGACTGGTCAGATCCCTGGGCTGGTAGCACACAATGATATGATGTGAGGAGGAGACTGGTCAGATCTCTGGGCTGGTAGCACACAGTGATATGATGTGAGGAGGAGACTGGTCAGATCTCTGGGCTGGTAGCACACAGTGATATGATGTGAGGAGGAGACTGGTCAGATCTCTGGGCTGGTAGCACACAATGATATGATGTGAGGAGACTGGTCAGATCTCTGGGCTGGTAGCACACAATGATATGATGTGAGGAGACTGGTCAGATCTCTGGGCTGGTAGCACACAATGATATAATGTGAGGAGGAGACTGGTCAGATCTCTGGGCTGGTAGCACACAGTGATATGATGTGAGGAGGAGACTGGTCAGATCTCTGGGCTGGTAGCACACAGTGATATGATGTGAGGAGGAGACTGGTCAGAACTCTGGGCTGGTAGCACACAGTGATATGATGTGAGGAGGAGACTGGTCAGATCTCTGGGCTGGTAGCACACAGTGATATGATGTGAGGAGGAGAACAGGAATCTAATAAGGGCTGATGGCTCCTGACTCTCCCCCTGGACAGATACGTTGTCCTCATTAGTTTGTACTAACAGAGGAGGGTGTAGAAAAAATGATTGTTTTAGTGACTGAATAAGCAGAATATGTGACCCTTTTGTAATAAGCGATTATTACTCACCTGTGCTGATATCTGTAGGGATTTCCTCCTCCTTACACTGCTGATCACCCCTCACATACGTCTCTTCCTCTCCCTCTGCATTTTCTACTTTAATGTCAGTCAGGACGTCACCCTAAATAGCCCAAAAAATAATAAAAAAAAAATCATAATTAATAATATCTGAATTAATAAAATTATATTCAACAGAAGAATATCAGTGTATAATATTAAGGTTTTTTTTTACAGATCATATAATGAAAAGTAATTTTAGGATTCGGTGAGACCCTAAAATCTACCTTATAATTCTGAGAATAAAGAGGACGGAGATATCTCTCTGGGGTATTTCTGATACTGGATCCATCTGTAGGAAACACACAGTGACTGATTACATTGTTTATATAAGCAGAATATGTGACTCTTCTGTAATAAGTGTTTATTACTCACCTGTGCTGATATCTGTAGGGATTTCCTCCTCCTTACACTGCTGATCACCCCTCACATACGTCTCTTCCTCTCCCTCTGTAATTTCTTCTTTAATATCCATCAAGACATCACCCTAAAAAGCCAACAATAACAATATCACCATCTTATTTATATGGCGCCATAGAATCCGAAGCGTCGCACAATCAGCAAAATTCAACAAAAATATTCATATAAGGGAGAAGAGTAACAATATAATCAGTAAAAATCAATGCAAGAGACAATAGAGAAAGCAACTACATCAGAAGACAACTAGAACAAAGGAAGCAATACAAAGAGGATAGGAGGTAGAGAGACAAACATGTGAGAGTTACATTAAGAGGATTATTGTAATAAAATATATCACATCTAATAATATGTGGGTCATTCCACATGCAATCAACACAATTTTAGAAAAAATTCTCCCTTACATTCTAAAATTTCAATTGAATTTGGTATAATAAATACTGCCATGGGTGTAAAGAAAACCCCCAAATCTTAGGCTGATATGTGCACTGGTTTTGAAGTTATAGGCCTTTAAAGTTGCACTTTTTAAGGAAAAACTTGCTTTTAACGATTTTCAAATTGCATTGGTAGCTCACCTGAGTGAGCTACAGAGTTGGGCAAGGTCTCATTTAAACCTCGTTTTATGGGCTTTTATATGATATATAAACACACATCTCAAAAATTGTTCATACTATTGGTCATAAATCCCCAAAGTTTTGTTTTGTGATCATGATGGGATCATCTGCTACAAGAGCTTTCAGTTTTGAGTGATTAATGAAAATTGTATTTATTGAGGCCCCAGACATCTCAGAAAATCAACAAAACATTATTTTTCCAGTTCACTTTATTAGAGGAATGCACGTTCCTCTTCAGGAGTGTTTGGGGGCAAGATTTTACAGACAGCGCCTGCTCCCACTTCTGCACAGGTGTGTAAACTTATGGGGAGGACACTTCAGTTGTGCTGAATAGGCCCATCTTTTAGAGGGACAGGTTAGGTTTGGGTGGGCTTTAATTAGTGAAGAAAAGCCCCTTGGTCACTGTCACAAATCGGGATCTTAGCCGCACTTACCTCATCCGCCGCTGTCATATCACGGCTACCTGGGTCCCTTCTGGTCGTCTGCAGCATTCCCGTTCCCCACACCTCCGTTTTTAAACAAACACATACTGTTTGTTCTGCTGCATGGGCGCGGCCATCCTGGATGCAGTCAGGTGATCATTCCAGACCAACCAGATTCTGCAGCTGTGATCACATGAACTGATCAGCCAATAGTTGTTTGGGACACCCTATTTAAACCTGCTGCTGTGATCTGTTCATTGCCAGAACAACACACTTCTCTCCAGAGGATAGTTCTTGGCTCCAGTGTTCCTGACTGCATTACAAGTGCAGTGTTCCTGTCTGCATTACAAGTGCAGTGTTCCTGACTGCATTACAAGTGCAGTGTTCCTGAATGCAATACAAGTGCAGTAATCCTGTCTGCATTCCAAGTGCAGTGTTCCTGACTGCATTACAAGTGCAGTGTTCCTGTCTGCATTACAAGTGCAGTGTTCCAGTCTGCATTACTAGTGCACTGTTCCTGTCTACATTTCCAGACTGCTCATTCCCCTGCTATATTCTACAATCAACAAGAACATGAGCAGGAAGATCATCCAGGCTGCTAGGTTCTGTTTCACTCCTGCTCCAGCTAGTCCCAAGGGTCCCGAATCGGATCAAGAAATACAGACGACCGTGACAGTCACTAATTTAAGCCCACCCAAACCTTACCCGACCCTGGACCATTTGAGTCACATTTGAAAAAGCAGAGTGTATAATTACAGTGGATTATCAGACTGGGAGAATGTGTTCTGGGAGCAGGGAGGATCAGCAGCTTGGAGAAGGGGTACTGGGAGGGAGAGACCCAGCAGACTGGGAGCAACATATATTTACAAGAAGATGCCTCAGTCACCCGGTCAGGCAAAGAAGAGAAGATACAGCCCATGAGGGCTGATATCCACGGGTCAAAGGAGCATGTGATGGGGCTCCTCCAATCAGAGCTCAGCACATGCTCCGCTCACTCCTCAGCAGAGGCTCATTGGAATTATTTCCCCGACTTCCCAGCAGCCCAGTCCTACTATGGTGTTTAAATTGGTTTAGAGAAGTAAAGAAGAATAAAGATGGAGGAAAGCAACAGGTACCTTATTGTTTCAATCCATTTAAAAAGGTTAATCATACTTCTAATAAGAAGGGTGTCACGGGCACTAGGAGTCTTTACCCAGGGATCACCAGGTGATAGGCTCACCAGAGCAGTATAGATGGTAATATGGTACTCTGGTAGCAGGGTGATCACGGAACAGGAAATAGCAGATGATGAGATGCTCAGGAAAGTCTATGACTAGCAGCACTGGCAATATGGAGGTAATAATACACGAGGAACTGTATGGACAAAGGACACGTGCAGGTAGTCAGTGGTCTGCGGAAGCAAGTTGTACCACTGCTATAGTGAGGAGGAATGTCCAACAGAAACGAGGAGGTGATGAGAGTCAGCGGTCTGCGGATAGCAAGTTGTACCGCTGTCTGAGTGAAGGAATGGAATCCAAGTGGAGGTATCCGGGGAGTCAGTGGTCTGCGTTTAGCAAGTTGTACCACTGCTATGTGAGAGGATACTGGAACAGGTGATACTGGAAACAGGGATCAGTGGTCTGCCACTAGCAAGTTGTACCACTGAAATATATATGTGAGGAGGTGCACGGGGAGAGACTGCAACACAAGATATACACGGGCACCTTAAACTTGATCCACAGTAATATGCACAATATATATATATATATGACTGAACAGCACTGCAATAATAGAAAGTCTCTTGAAGTAATCCGGCACGAGATAACACAGTCAATGATGGCAATAGACTCAGCGGATAGCAAACTCCAGAGGGGAACCAACACAGTCCAGCAAGATATGCAATACACCAGCACAGTCAATGAGAAGTATGCATACCATGGTTCAGAAGCAGGCAGTCAGACAGGAGTGCAGAGATACCTGAACGGCCGGAGGCCGGCAGGATACAAAGTCCCTGGATGGGTGAAGCGGTGGTCTAGTAGGTGCAGCGCACAGGTAGGTAGACCAGCAGGGAAACAAATATACAGGAATCAGTAGAGCGTGGACCTGGACTCCTGGAGGACCCTGGAGAATGGCGATGGTCTAGCAGAGGGGAAAGTAGAGAGACACGAATCCAATGCTAACAGGCGGGTAGAGACCAGCGGGAACACAGGAAAGCGTGGAGAGCGGATCAGCAGTAGATGGATGAGTAGAGCTGAGGAGTAGCAGCAGCAGGTCTCTGCGGACACACGGAGGTAGCCAATAGCAACCAGCAGGTGCAGTAACGATGGCACACGGGAGAGCAGAGTTGAACTGGAACTGTTGATCTCGGAGAGTAGCGGATAGCAATAGTGGCAGCAGTCTCGAGGAAACACGGGAGGGTTGAGATGAACTGAAGACTGAAGCGCACAGAGGCAGCGGATAGGAATCAGCCAAACAGTCACGATGAAACAGACGAGTTGCAGGTTGAAGACTGTAGTGCACGGAGGCAGCGGATAGGAATCAGCTAACAGTCACGATGAAACACAGACGAGTTGCAGGTTGAAGACTGTAGTGCACGGAGGCAGCGGATAGGAATCAGCTAACAGTCACGATGATGAACAGGTGAGTGGATGAGGATTGAAGACTGTAGTGCACGGAGGCAGCGGATAGGAATCAGCTAACAGTCCCAATAATACATGGTAGAGTTGAAGTGGTTAGAAGACTGTAGTGCATGGAGGCAGCGGATAGGAATCAGCTCACAGTCACGATGATACACAGAAGGGTAGATGTGGTATGGGAACCACATACACAGAAGGGTAGATGTGGTATGGGAACCACGGTAGTAGAAGTGGTTTGGAAACCACAGAGGTAGAAGTGGTTTGGAAACCACAGGAATCAGCAGCGCTGAATAAACGAGGAAACACCTTCAGAGACTCATGGGGAATGAGACTCCAAGATCAGGCAACGTGGTGTTGACCACAGGTGCTTAATATAGGGAGTGTTGCCTGATCTGCCAATTAAGTTAAAGGAACATACACTGAAGGATTAGAAAGGGCTGCGCATGCGCAGTCCCTCAGGATGGAGGACGGCCACGGTTCCTAAATGTCCGGGAAGAAGCACTCACAGTCCGGTGAGTGACAAAGGGGTTGAGAAAGGTTTCAGAATGGATGTGTAAATTATTTTCTGAAATTTCAAAAGTTGCTAAAGTTTGTGGCAGCTGCAGAAAACAACTTGGGACACTTCAAAAAGAGCAAGATGGTCATTCTTCAGTTCCTCGAGGTAATGTAGTATTAGCTGCCACTTGCTGACATCAGAGAGTATGTAACTGCTGTCTATGACAAGAAATGGTGGCTCGTATTTATTCTGGAGAAGGATGAAAACATTGATGAAGTGAAAGTGATATCCTCCATCCAGCTGGTCCATCACCATCTTTATCATACCCAGGAAGCCGGATGTTTTATGGATTACTATGGTAGATGTTCTGTGTAAGGTGAATCAGGTAACTCCACAGGTGTATTGTACATCCTGTCTGATATGGGAATACTAAAAACAAATGAAGCCTTCAGCCAGTTCCAACCCATCAAGTAGACCATCCATCCCGAGCAGCAGCACCAAATGGTAATGATCTGTAATAAGCTTCCTTATAATATGTGACAGACATGAAATTATCACAAATGCTTTAAATATTTCAGTATTTAACATACTGTGTCATTGTACATAATATACATCAAGGGGATTGTTACATGAGATAAATTAAAAGTAATGAACAGGCCTAGATAGTTCTCATTTTCATTATTTTTACAAACAGTCCAAAGTGAAAGCTCTTGTAACAGATGATCCCATCATGATCCCTAAATACAACTTTGGGGATTTATTAACAACAGTATGAACAATTTTTGAGATGTTTTTCAAAAATTTAAAAATATGGCTTTTCGAGAAAATCAACATTTTGATATAGAAAATGTTATATTTTTTGAAACATAATGCTGTGTAGCCCATAAAAAGAGGTTTAAAATGAGACCTTGCACAACTCTCTAGCTGACTCCGGTGAGCTACAAATGCAATTTAAAAAACATATCAGCCTAACATTTGGGGGTTTTCTTTACACCCATGGCAGTATTTATTATACCAAATTTCATTACAGTCTGAAACGGTCAGTTTGAAAACCTGTGTTGATTTGATGTGGAATGACCCATCTGATTTAATCATTTGAGATGAAACATAACAATATCCGTGTATAAGATCCACACAGCTTTATTACAGATAACATAATAAAGTCACTTTGGCATTTAGGTATTTGGGGAGACCCTAAAATATCATGTACCGGATACTCCTGTGGGATATAGGGATTTTCCTGTTTACAATCCTGAGGATTGAGATATCTCTCTGGGGTATTTCTGTTACTGGATCCATCTGTAGGAAACACAATGACTGATTACATTGTTTATATAAGCAGAATATGTGACTCTTCTGTAATAAGTGTTTATTACTCACCTGTGCTGATATCTGTAGGGATTTCCTCCTCCTTACACTGCTGATCACCCCTCACATACGTCTCTTCCTCTCCTTCTATCGTTTCTACTTTAATATCAGTCAGGACTTCATCCTAAATAGGCCAGAAAACAATACAAATATATTTTACAAATATCTGAATTAATAATTTGTGGTGAAACAGGAGAATATCAGTGTATAAGATCCACGCAGCTTTTTTTTACAGATCATAAATTGAAAAATTCACTTTGGTATTTGGTGAGACCCTAAAATGTCAAATACCTGATACTCCTGTGGGATACAGGGATTTTCTTCTTTACAATCTTGTGAATAAAGAGGACAGAGATATCTCTCTGGGGTATTTCTGTTACTGGATCCATCTGTAGAAAACACACAGTGACTGATTACATTGTTTCTATGTGATTATCAGATGATGTGTATCCATTTGGCCCTTAAAACTGCTCCACTTTACAATAACTAAAAGTCTCCTCTTACCCAGTGATGTGAGGATCCGGTGATTCTCCATCTTCACGTCTTCGTACAGATCCTTGTGTCCTCCTAAATAATTACACTCCTGCAAACAGAAATACACAGATGCGGTTGGACAGATGGGCAAGTGCCGCTACTGCAAATATCCTTCTCGGAGTAAAGCTCTTGGACAGCCATAGCGACAGAGCTGGAAGTAGGGTGGGCTTCCTTAGCAGAGATACCATCTTCCATGCACTTGTGTCCTGTCTCTCATGCTATACTTCCCCAGCAGGTATGTTTGCTCACCGCATAGGTTGTACTGCTAAACTTGTTGCTTCACACTGTCCTACCTGGCTTAGGCTTGAGCAGGGTGTGTGTGACTATCCCTGTAATGACCAGACTGTCTGCATTACCGTACAACCTTACGATTACACTTAAGTATTGGACCTTTTCAGCCTAAATTTTCTTGGTGGGGTTTTACATTTTTATTTTCTGGGGGCGTGGCTTGGCGGCCATTCGAGTCAGACGCGTTAGGAGTGAGCTCCTGCGCCAAACTACATAGAACCCCTCAACATCCAATACAGGGGTGCGCTCACAATTCACACGTGGGCGGAATTGTTCCACGGTGCATCCAAGCGACAATCTGAGCCCTCAAACACCCGAGGCTCTGCCCTACATCTGATATCCGGGAGTGCGGCCTAACCCTCCTCGTGTCTTCCAAAGACTGATCACCACCAGTAAGTCTAGCCAAGGCTTACCTCTCCGGCGGGTGTCCAGCAGCTCCGGTTTATCGGGGGTCCAGGCGGAGTCCTTCTCGGCGGGACAGCCCTGCAGGCGCAGCTGCCGATATTTGTAAGAGGAAGGAGGGATCCTCCAGCGCTGCCCTGAAACACGGAGGTGAGGCTGTGGGTGGTCGCGGTGGTGCTGCCGGGAGTGCCAGAGTCTGTCGGCTCTTCTGATCCAGCGGGGCAAACTAAGCCATCTGCCTGCTAGCGCCTCAGCACCTGCCACAACACAGACCAGAACCAGATCCCAGATGCTGTCACTTTGGCCTCAAGGTACAAGTTAACTATCTATCTATATTGTCTGGCTGAGGGAGGTTAGTCCTCCACAGATAGCAGCTTTGAAATACAGATCCACAGAAAGAATAGATTCACCTGCAAACAGGCCTCTCTCAGTGGAAACATTTACTCTGATGTAGCAACACTGACATCTGGTGGCAGTTTTCCGTTACTACATTACCCATCCAAAATCTACAAGTACATAAATTCTTCAAGTCTGTTCTATGGAGGTTAGCTCTCTGGCCAGACAGGGGCGCACTGGACATACTGTAATATTCCTTTAAACAGTCTGCGGGACGCGTTCTGCGGGATGGCTGCCTAGACCAATCATGAGGAGACGCAGATAGCGGCAGTCTTACCACAACAGTATGTACTACCTGCAATGATTATTATACTTTGAACAAGTCGCTGAACACGCTTAGGATCGCCTTGATGGGCAAAGACCGAAAAAGCTCGGCCAAGAAAAACCATAAAAAACCCCAGGAGACCCCTCAACGTTCCGATCTTCGCTCATATTTACAAATTCCTGTGGCAGTGGAAGAACCAGAGATGACATCTCCTTCTGCTGCTTCTGGCTCAACATCGCCTGACACACGCCAGGATGACACACACCGTCAGAAGGGGACTGGGGTAGCAGAACAACAGGATCTGTCACAGGTCCTACAAATGCTTAAGTCTCTCCCGACTAAGCAAGAGCTACCCTCCAAAAAAGATTTTGAAGCGCTGGAAGCAAAATTGCAAGAGATTGTCCACCAAGAAGTGGCCACACTGCAAGCAGACATCGCCCACCTTGGCCATCGCCTGGTGGCCCTTGAAGAACACAAGGAAAAGGGAGATGAACGTGTTACAGCTCTAGAAAAGACGGTGGCGGAACAAGCTAAGGCTCTGCAAGGATTCCAGCAAAAGATAGATGATTTAGATAATCGGGGTCGTCGGAACAACTTACGAATACGGGGTTTGCCGGAGGATGTCCCCCCACAGGGCCTGATAGACGCTTTGACAAAGGTGTTCAATGAGGTCCTGGAATTACCATCAGACAATACAATTGTATTTGACAGAGCGCATAGGGCACTACGCCCAAGGGGGGCCCCAACGGAAAGGCCTAGAGATGTTATATGCCGACTCCATTACTACACGCAGAAGGATGAGATTGTACGCAAGCTAAGGGGTCTCCAAGGATTGGAGTTCAACGGTCAGGAAATCCACATATTCCAAGACCTCTCCTGGCAAACTCTACAATTTCGGAGGCAGCTTAAACCCCTCACGGAGGAGCTCCGGAAAAAATCAATTAAGTACAGATGGGGCTTTCCGCTCCAACTGCAAGTTACACATGAGGGAAAGTCAGCAGTCCTCAGGATTCCGCCGGACTTGCCGGACTTCTGCTCCACCTTGAGCATTCCACTAATTGCTCTAGCTGAATGGCAGGAGTCCCATCAACGTCTATACCCGGTAATGGAGGCACAACACGACGATAGATTCCAACTTTCAAGTAGATCTAAACGGTCACCGCAAAAGCGTTTAAATCAGCAGGCGCAAGGGAACACTTGATCATGCACAACTGAGTGCGAATATCCACTCCTCGGAGGAAGACCTCTCCTAAGACCCTGTTGAAGGCCTTCTATTGTAGATTGTTTTCCTTGGGCGAGAATATCCTTAATATCCTTATTTTATTTTTGTCTATTTTATATTCTTCATCCCTAATGTGCTATTCTAAACTGCTGGTGTCCATTATTGATCTGTTTAGCCCATCATCATTTTTCTAAAGTTTTCTACTGTTATATTGTTCAAGTATTTTTGATAAGCTATGTGTTCATGCTTAATGTTTCACAAAATTAGATTTGTTAGTACATATGTGTAGTGTAGGTTCTGCGCCTCTCTGCTGGGCAAGGGCCTGGGTTGAGATCACCCAGGGCTATGCTGGGGGTGAGGTGCGGAACATTTATTTATGTTTGTTTGATTGTTGCTGTTTGCTGTTCTCCTCAGGGCTCTAAGACTGAGTGTTATATTCCGGGTCATGTCTGGACCACGGTCCTACATGGTTTGCCGGAACGGTCTTATAAACATGCCAAAGATTCTTAGTTCTCTGTTGATACTGATACTTCAGTTTAAGCATTTATGGCTTCCTGACCCTCTTTCCTTCCCCCTTATCCCTACTTTTTCTAACTTTCCCCAACTACAATTTACTTACGGGTTCATACCTCTTTTCCCTTTGTGGTGGTACACATGTAATCACTTAGAACTGCTTGGCAATGGTGGGTAGACTCAAATGTGTTACCCTTAATGTCAAGGGTTTGAATATCCCCGAAAAACGGTCCCGTCTATTGCGCGACCTCATAGCTAAAAAAATTGACGTAGCCTTCATACAGGAAACCCATTTTAAACAAGGTTTTGCTCCAAGGTTGCACAGTCGCCAGTTCCCGTATGTCTTCACAAGTGATAATGCAGGAAACAAGTCCTTAGGAGTGGCAATTCTCATGTCTAGTCGTCTACCTGTTCAGAATATAGACTCACATATATTACAAGAAGGCAGAGGCCTGGCAGTGACATGTACAATCTCCTCCCAAATGTATACGTTTATTAACATCTATGGTCCGAATTCTAATCAACCTGTATTTCTAGAAAAGCTTCTGGATAAAGTGGAATCGATGAAGAAGGGCATCACCATAACAGGCGGAGATTTCAACTGGGTTCTGCATCCCCCGACGGACTCATCTTCGGGATCTGCTAGATTGGCCGGTAAGCTGTATCGAAGGGTGAGACGTACTTTGCACGAACACCAGCTGGTCGACGCATGGCGTCTCAAACACCCCACAGACCGCGACTATACTTTCTTTTCGCACCCACATAATACATATTCGAGACTGGACTATTTCTTTCTCACTTACATTTTTATTTTCTCTCTGGTGTGATCTTGTGGGTTTCACACCATGTGCAGGACACCTGCAGTTTGGCTAACGAAAGGTTTTACAAGCTTACAGGGGCCGATGCACAGTCTGTGCAACTCTATACTATTACCGTGTGTAACTCTAAAATGTCTTTAGGCCAGCCTCACCCAGATGCCCTTGTGCAGGGTGTGAGTCGGAGTGCCGTGATGAGCGTTCTCTGCAATGACATCTGTGGCTATGGAGAAATCGGCTTGGACTACATCACTGACGACATCCAGAGCCCAACTCTCTCGGGCTATCTCTGACACGGAGGTAGGTGTACCTTATACCTTCTCAACATTCACCACACATACCTGCTTTACAGCTAGCACAAACCACTAGTAGAGGTTCACAGGCCAGTGTGAGTCAGCTATGGGCTGGCTAGGGATGCTTCCTCATGGAGAACCTCCTTGGCTTCCCAGGGTGGGGGCGCAAGCACTCTTTCCTGAACAATACAGGCCGAGGAGGACAGGGAGTTAGTTCACGTGCCTGCGAGGACAGATATTTGTAGTGTAGGCGATGGCTCCAGTGTACAGTGTGGATGGCAACACCTGTGGTTACAGTCTCTTCTACTTTCATTCTTTTACATGAAAGAGAGAACAAGGGTACTGTTTACACCGTCTCATCCACATAAGTTCCACTTGCCAGGGAAACTTTATCTATTTTTTAACTCCTTACCATGGGAAGAGTTTTAATATGGGACTTGTCCCAGGGTAGATTCTCAGTTATCCGCCTCTCGACTACAATCTCAGGGAGCTGCCTCGCTCCGGGTCAGTGCGTGTCCAGGTGTAATTTTCCATATATTTGCTCTTGCAGCGGAATGCATTTAGTTCTGCCCATTCAGGTCTCTGACCTGGGTATTCACGGTTCTTAAGGCTGAGTGAGGCATGGCTGCCGTTCTCCTCATGATTGGACCTAGTGCTGAGTTTTATATGGCTGAACGTCTTTGGGATGTTTAAACTCTGGTATCTTGGGATGTTGTCCCCTTTTCCCCCACGCTTTATACTGCACACAAGACGGCCAGGTGTTCCTTGGGGTTAAATTCCTGGGCAGTAGATGCAGGTTCTAACTGGAACTTCGAGGTTATACCAGTTCTAAGAATTATAGAGTTCTTTCTGTAGCTACAGGAAGCGAGAGCTTCTTTATGCCATCAGCGGCACTACATCGAGACAACCTAGGTTTCGGTGCTTCCGTCCCTTCGAGGAGTTATCTGCTGCTTCCACTAGTTGTGGTTATGTTCTTGCTGGCCTGGTGAAAAGGGGAATTTCCTTTCCCCCCTGGACGTAGACGATGTCTACCTCCATGTTCCCATGCTGGAGGGGCTTCCTGTGTCTCCCCTAATGGCAGGGTACGTGGCACATCATTGCTTTTGTCCCATGGGTCTTTGCCAGACTAGTGCTTATCGTGACAACTCACTTATGCTCTCAGGGCATATATATATATATATATATATATATATATATATATATATATATATATATATATATAAAAACGCCAGATCTATGATCTTGTATCTGGCATTATATATGCTCCAGCGACAGGAGGGTTAAACCTCAGTGCTAGAGGGTTTAGAAATTAATTAAAGGGAATGTTTATTAATTTAAATGTATATATTTGATGTATGGGCGCTGGTTTGCAACCGCCGCACTGTGCCGAAAAGCCTAAGTCCTGGTGCTGACACTGGGAGTGTAGATGCATTTGGTCATGTATTGATTTATTATGAGATTTTGGAGGAAACTTGTTTCTGTCACTCTTCTGAAGAAAGGAAATCCCATGCTACTTAAGTCTATTCATCAGTGACATCTTTTTACCCCGAATACACGCCAAGGGGTTGTTACATTTTTTTACTGTGCATTCTGTCCCGTTAAAAAGATAGGGGACTATTTAAATAAGCAAGTAATTTGGGAAATCACAGATTGATGTGAATTTAGTTTAAATTGCGTTAAATCTAAGTTTAGTGAATATATTACATCCTGGGGGTAAATGTATCAAGCTGAGACTGACGCCTACTGCCTGCTGTATCCTGTGACCAAGAGATAAGAGCCTACCCTCTAATCCGTTCCCTGGCTGTCCTGGGTTGAATCCAGCATTTCTGTGTCAACGCTCTGCCTGATACCCAGCAGTCCTGATCTATAGTAAGAGGTACCAGCCAGCACTGAAAAAAGCGCTGCAGCAGCTGTAACAGCTACCCATAAGTAAGTGGCTCTAGGTGCCATTGAAGGAGCCTAGTAGTGGCCACCCATTTGAACAGAGTCCTTCCAGATCTGTTCCACTACGATCAGGTGGGATTCATCCCAGGCCGTCGTGCAATAGACCTAGTCCAAATAAGCAAACCAGAAACATCTCCTGGCCATGTTGCTATCCCTGGACACCGAGAAGGCATTCGACCGGATATCATGGGACTTTTATTTTTCACATCTTGAAGGCATATGGCTTCTCGGCTGAATTCCTGACAAAGGTATCTGCCCTTTACGATCTCCCCACAGCTAGGGTCTTAGTTAACGGATCTTTATCTGACCCCCTCTCACTTTCCAATAGGACAAGGCAGGACTGTCCCGTCACCCCTAGTCTTCACGCTCTAGAGCCCTTGGTGGCAATGATCTGACAGACGGCTATGATAACGGGTGTGGTGGGTCCCCAGGAATTTAAGATCTCCCTCTTCGCTGACGACATACTTCTCTCCCTCACAAATCCCCAGGAGCCTCTGTCCGCTCTCTATAGACTCAAGAATGAGTATGGCCTCCTGTCAGGTTATAAAATTCATTTTATTAAATAGGAGGCCATGCTCCTCCATGCTCCCCCTTCCTTCAGGACCATCCTACAGACTACTTTGCTTTGCGCTGGCAGACAAACAAGATCAAGTATATAGGAATCTACATTACCTCTTCCTATGATAGGTTATGCCGGTAAAATCCCCCCACCCCTCCTGACTAAAATCAAACAGGACGGGGGGCGTGGCTTGCCAGGACATGGTGTAGAACGTCTATAGTCTGCTGTCCCTACATTATCTTAACAAAAATCCGTTTTACCTGTGCACAGAAGTACTAAAAAGGACATATGCTCGACGAATAGGCTCCCCGGGGTGTCTGGAGTGTGGAACTGGCTGTCAGGTCGGCGAGGAGTACACGCAATATACCATGCTTTGTGAGCGTGAGGGAGATCTGGCGCGGGTGTATGACCGGAGCGCCTCTCTGTCCTGCTGGCCTAATAAAGGGAAGCCACAAATTTTGACTGTTCGTACTGGCAACAGGGACTTTCAATGTATTATACTTACCTACGTGGTCTGTAATTTAGACCGGCCTCCAGCACAGTTTGCAGCCAATAGACTGGTGCTCCCGAGCCATAGACTTCCTCTTCTTATCCTAATATGGGCAAGACAAGTGCTGCAGCTGCAAAATTGGAAACATATGCACGAACAGCAGCGACAACTCAATCTCCAGAGGCATCTGGGTTTGCGAGGTCGGCCACTTCAGGGACAGACAGCCCTTCTACATCAGCAGAGGATCCTAATTCCATGCAACAGGTCCTACTTGCTATAACCTCTTCTGAGAAACGGGTTACAGATTGCATAGGTGAGGTACAATCTGATCTTTCCCTTATCCGACAAGATCTACAAAAAATGAGGGAGCGTGTCGGAGAGGCGGAGCACTGTATTTCTTCGCTAGAGGATGTAACAGCCCCTGTTAGGGGAGAGATCTCAGACCTAGATACGCAAGTCAATTTCAGCAAGCAAAAAATTTGTGATATGGAGGGCCGACTCCGTAGGAATAATGTTCGCTTTGTGGGTCTACCTGAGCGTGCGGAAGGATCCACTCATGAAACATTCCCGGAGACCTAGCTGATTAGTGAATTCGGAAGGGAGGCCTTCAACTCACAATTTGCTGTCGAACGTGTCCATCGTCTTCCCCCTCAAGCTCTGGTGCCAGGGGCACCGGCACGTACATTTATAGCCAAGATGCTTCACTGCAAGAACAGAGATACTATCCTTCGATTGGCCAGAACACAAGGTCCACTTAAATTCGAGAATCAAGTGGTGTCTGTGTTTCCGGACTTTGCCAACAAAGTCCAAAAAAGCAGAGCTCAATTCACTCAAATCAAGCGACGACTCCGAGATTTACAACAGCCTTATGCAATGTTGTTCCCTGCGAGGCTTCAGGTGATTGCGGATGGTCGCTCCCACTTCTTCTCTACGCCCGGGGAGGCTGTGGCTTGGTTGGATGACAGGCCTCGAGTTGAGCCTCAAGCGAGATGAGGACTAATCCTGGTTTGAAATGTTTAGTCTAATATAATGCTCATTTTCTACTTTACTGTTGATACAATAAGATTTTTTTTTTTCATAATGTATGTTTTACTTTATATTTGTGCAATGTGCAGAGGTTACACTAAGGGAGAGCCCTGTGTTACAAGCTAGTACCAGGTAGCTCCTCTCGTTGCTGGTAAGATTGTTAAAGTTTTTTTAGTTCTTAGTTACATAAGGGACTAGGTATACCATTGTTTTAGTATAGGTATGCGGGGTCGGGGGGGGGGGGCTGGGTTGGAAAGTTGTATGTGTATTGTAGTTCTACTAGTATGTATAACAAATGCAACGTGTTATGTGCTCTATTTTGGATCTTCAGGATGTTTTGTATATCTGCTTTTTAAATATTTCAAATGAAACCTGTTGAAATATGCTGTTCTTGTTAACCCTTAAAATATTGTCCGCTCTAATATGGTATGGTTTGAGGGCTGTTTGCCGGGGCTTGAGGGACAATGACGGAATCTCCTAGGGTGAAAAGCGGAGGGCTTCGGCTCCTTACGTGGAATGTACGAGGGCTTAATGACCATATGAAACGTTCTCTGGTCCTCACACAACTTAAAAAATACTATCCAGATGTGGCTTGCTTAGTGGAGACTCACTTGGTGGGAGGTAGGGTCATGTCTTTGAAAAAATCCTGGGTGGGTTGGGCATATCACGCGGTACATTATTCATATTCACGAGGAGTATCGGTGCTTATAAAAAAATAATGTAAGATATGTACTAGAGGAGGTACAATTGGATCCTCTTTGTAGATATGTTTTCCACCTTTTAATTCAGAAATACTTAAGATAGCATCTAAATTTATAGCCATCTCTCCACATGTAATATGCCTTGGATATTTCAACGCAGTTATGGATGAGGGCCTTGATAGATGGCGGGAATCAACCTTGGCAGTGAGTGGCGGGCCTTCTTCATTTGCAAAACTAATAACGGATATGGGACTAATGGATATTTGGAGGGTTAGATATCCTTCTCAGAGAGTATTTTCCTGCTATTCACTAACACATCATGTATTTTCTCAAATAGACTTGGTTTTAATATCTAGTAGGTTGGCCTCTTCAATTTGAGAAATTGGTTACTTTTCCAGGGGAATATCTGACTAGTCTCCAATTCTGTTGGTAGTAACCCTGACTTCTGACGTTGAAACTAGATTCTGGAAATTTAATCCGTTCTGGTTTACTCTTATGGGATTGGGTGGAGATTTGACATGACAATGGGAGGGGTTTTTCTCACAAAATGTTGCAACAGTTAGCCCACCTATCCTTTGGGATGGCTTTGAAGCCTTTCTCCGTGGTACATTGATAAACCGAGTTGAGGGTCAAAAAAAATCCTCCAGGGCAGAAGAATTAAGATTGGATCAGTCCTGCCGAGATCTGGAACAGGTTTATTTGACATCTGGCTTCCCGAGGATCGGCTGGCTTGGTTACATGCCCCGAAAAATTGGATGGATTACTTATTAGACACGTCAAACACTTTATGTATGCTCAGGGAGACAAGAGTAGAAGTCTTATGGCGTATCTAGCTAGAACTGAATTGCAGGCCCAGACCAAAACTGCCATATCTGACTGGACTGGGACCATCCAATATGAACATTGTCATAGTTCTCCGGGCCTATTATAAGGATTTGTACACCTCCAGGGTGGACTACTCCACTTCTGAATTAGATGCTTTTTTGTCTAAGGTGCGGTTGCCTAGGCTTTTGGTGGAGGATATGGTCTCCTTTGATGCTCCTATTACTGTAGAAGAGATTGAGGCGGCCATGTCTTCTTTCCTGGGTAGTAAGGCACCGGGGGTGGACGGTTTGCCTATGGATTTGTACAAAACGTTTGGCTCTTTCTTCGCCCCTATACTACTAGAGAAATATAATCAATTTTTCGAAGCAACTGCTCTGCCACTTTCCATGTCAGAGGCAGTAATAGTGGTTATCCCCAAGCCAGGCAAAGACCCATTGCTACAGGATTTATATAGGCCCATCTCTCTCCTCACAATGGACGTAAAAATTCTAGCCAAAGTACTTGCTATGAGACTGAACAGAGTTATTGATCAGCTTATCCACCCAGACCAGACGGGATTTATGCCGGGGAAATCTAGGGCCATTAATCTTCGCCACCTTTATACCCAGTAACAGATGCCCAGTGGTCATGGGAAGGGGGCAGTGATAATATCCCTAAATGCTGCTAAAGCATTTGACTCTGTGGAATGGGAATATTTGTGGGAAGTCATGAACAGATTCGGTGTAGGCCCCATTTTCTTGTCTTGGGTGAAATTGCTATATTCGGTCCCTATGGCCAGAGTCAGTGTTAACGGCCACACCTCCTCCCTGTTTGCACTAGGTAGAGGTACAAGACTGGGTTGTCCCCTCTCGCCAGCCCTGTTTGCCATAGCCATAGAACCCCTGGCATATATGATAAGGGTGCATCCTGGAATCTGTGGACTCAGGGCGGGGGACGGGGTAGACAAAGTCGCACTTTATGTGGGCAACATGCTCCTCTTTCTCCAGGACTCTGGGCCATCTCTTACCACTCTATTGCACCTGGTAGAAGAGTTTGGTTGGTTTTCGGGCCTGGGGATAAACTGGTCTAAATCTAATATTCTTCCCATTGGTAGGGGGTTCGGGGGTCCGGATGAGGTTACTGGGTCCCTTCCGTTGCAATGGACTATGAAATTTAAGTATTTAGGTATATGGATCACCAATTCGCACTCTGAATACATATCCCTTAATATTGAACCAGTAATTGGTTATCTTCAGGCCAAGATAGCTACTTGGACTGGACTACCTCTATCAGTATCGGCAGGGTCAATCTGATTATGCAGCCGAAGTTTCTGTATCTACTATACCATTCTCCGGTCTACCTCCCAAGGAGAATTTTCTCCGTAATCAATAAATATCTATCCTCTCTGGTCTGTGGGGAGAGATGAGTACGGATTAGGCTGACTTCCTTGTGTCATTCGCGAGCGATGGGCAATCTGGCTCTCCCTGACTTTAGGGCCTAATATTTTGCTCATTTGCATGAATGGATTGGGGGCTTACCGACACCTACCCTTACTAGTTTCCTGAAAGAATGCACTGGGCTGGACAGACCTCCTATACAGGCCTTATTGGGCACAAGAATCACTAGCTCAGTCCCACCACTGTTTAAACAAGCACTGATGATCTGGAGCGTCATGGGAAGGGCGCCACAGTCTACTGGGTTGGATGAGGATGTCCCAATATGGGCTAATACGAAGTTACCTAAGTTATATAAATTAAAGCTATTTCCTAAGTGGAAAAATGCGGGAATTATTTCTTTGGGACAATTGTACTCCAGAGGTATTCTTAAATCCTTTGCAGAATTACAGGCAGAGTTTTATTTACCAAACAACTTATTTCTATACATATTGTGGCAATGGGAGTGGCTGGCCACAGGCCTCTCAGAGTGCAATTAGCTATGGAGCGAACAGTCTGCAGGTAAAAGGCTGCAGACCAAGCCATACACAGGTGTAGCACTGTGGTTATGTTCAGTTATGTACAGGTCTGCCAGGTACAAAGGGTAAACTGCAGCACAGGGTAACAGGATAAGTGCTGGTATAGGATGGCAGGATTGCCAGATAAAGCAGTGGAGCTGGGGACTCTGGATACCGGGCAGGTGAGGTGATCTGCAGGCACAGGTAGCACGGAGGTCCAGGTAAGCTTCGGAAGCTTGAAATTGTAGAGTTGAGGATGGATGTAATGCCAATTGTGGCCTGTGTGGAGATGGCGCTGGAGAGCAAAACAGTGCAAGGCAAGGCGAAGAAGCAAGATATTGCTGAATAATGAACCACAGCGAACACAGGTGAGTCCGATGGAGAAGATAACGGGCACCACGAATCTGAGGCTGGGAAGTGGTATCACAGACGATAGGCAGAGTTAGACACCAGGCAAAGGGTCGGTCCGGTAGCGATATATGTAGTCAGGGTCACAAGCATTAAGGCAGCAATCAGGGATGGTCAGGTCAAAATCGAGTATCAAACCAGAATAGAATAATCACAGGGTTTACAGACAAAAAGCAGCAGCAAGGACAATCGAACTGCAAAGGTTGCAGGGAAAGGAAGTCTCTTAAAGGCCAGACACAGGTGATTAGGATCCAGGAGTTAATGAGACTAACTGCTGCAGGTCAGGAGAATGGTCTGAGTACCACATCAGCAGGGAACTCAAGGAGGACAGAAACCTTTAATCTTCACGATTAGCTTCATTAACTGAGAAGTGATCCAGAGCAGTACACATACAATCCCTCCTATAGGCCCATTAAATGACTCCAGGCTGCTCACAACTCCACACACCTCCAGCCAAGCAGCTGCAGTGCCCTTCAGTACCTCTGGTAGTACAGAGCTACTGAAGGCCAACTTCTGTAACACCAATCATATCTCCTAAATTTCTGGAAGGAATTAAACTCATTTTCCCTGTGTTTCCTTCCCATCCCCTCTTCCCTCCTGCTTGGACAGGTCAGTAGTAACAGGGGAGATCTGTAGAGACCATCTGCAGCTATGCCGCGCCTCATACAGCAGGTCCTCAGTCTGTCAGTGTCTCTCTGGTGTGAGGGGAGCTATACCCAGTGATCAGTATTATGGAGGTATTCATGCTTATACATAATAAACATTTCCCCCATTACTGTCCTGTCCTCAGTCCTCTTCCTGCCCCTTCGTCTATCAGTCACTCTCCATTTCCCACACACAGTTCTCCTGTACTGCGGTGTCGGAAGCATCTCTATTAGGGGCTACTTATACTGTGAGGTTAGGGTCAGGTTTTGTTTTTTACTCATTGGTGGGTTACCCTGGTGAGGAGGGTGAGGGTGAGGAAACGATTGGTGCTAGTTAGTCTGTTAGTGTTAGTTTTACCGTGGGCTGGACTGGGTCAGATCAGGTTTCTGAGTAAGGCCGCTCACGTGGGGCCGAGACCCCGGAGAGGTGGACAGGAATTTGTATTATTATTATGATTATATATATATATATATATATATATATCATAATAAATATAGAAAATGAAGAGACTTCAAAAAAGTTTTTCTACTTAAACCAGAGCTGATATTTCAGATGCAGATTGAACAGTGTAGTACAGCAAACCATATCAGTGACCCCATCACTTGACCTGCTGGAATTGCACCAGTTTAAAAAGCAAAATAAAAGAGATGAAACCATGCACACACAGTTACATCATAGACCCTATACCCTTTACCTAAACTATAGGAAACAGCACATGTGTGTATGTCCCTCTCCTCTCCCCGTTGTCAGTGTCTTTCCGCTCTCCATCCGAAGCTGCTGGACACGGGGTGGGGGGCTTTTCGTATATATTGTTAGCGCAGCTAGACATCTATCTACTCGACGTATTGTCTGCCTGCTGAGCTGACCCCCAGGCTGTCAATCAATGTGCCAAGCTGAAAGCTAGAGAGAGAGAAATGGAGTCCTATGGCACTCACCCTTTGGATTTAATTTGTTATTAAACTCTTCAAAGTAGTGCGGATAAGTTTGGTGTCGCGGTTGTTTTAGAACATACATTTTATCCATCGTTAAGGAGAATTGGTTGCAAATCATACTCCGGGATTCCTAAGGAGCTACTATACAGATAAGCGGTTTGATTTTATATATCTGGTACGCACACCACTTCTATTAATCTGCACGATCAATCGTAGATCATCTTTATCCTGCACTACAGTGTTTATGAGTCACCTGCGGTGCATCTATTCAGACACCATTCTGTTTTAACTCCTCTGAACTACTTTGTGTACATCTGTGCTTATATGTTTATATACACTGTATACACCAGAAGGCGCCGCCCTTTACCATATATATCCTCATATATATATCCTCATATATATATATATATATATATATATATATATATATATATATATATGTAGCATTTATAGATGTGGGAGAAGCGTTGGAATACATTTTAGGATATACTTATATAGGTTCTTCTTACAGTTCTCCTCTAATCTAAATAAACATATCAGGATAATTAGAATGTAGATAAATGACAGAAAGCTCTGTCATGACAAAAACACTACATAAGATTCACCTGGCTATATGGTCAAATACAGATATTAGTGTATATTTTACCACCATATAGAAACATGACTGAAACTGGTAACGAGGGGCTGAGGGTTTAGAGATACTCTAGCCGTAAACACTTTATAGGGAATTTCTTGGTAACATAACACACAGCAGGGTCAGTAACTCAGCTCTATGTCTCCATAGTATGTCTGACAGTGGGATCCAGAGCCCAATCTCCATGGTGGTGTAGTGCCCTGTAATATGTCTTCCATGTAACACCTCGCTATAATAAATCCTTCATATCTATACGTAGAGATGTAGGATAGGGACTGTCTGCGTTGTGATGAGGTATCAGTGGAGCTGTGATTGGTTGCTGCCCTGCGGAGAGAATAGGGGTCCCGGCACTAAGTGGAAAGTGAATGTGATGCCGTGGTGTACACTGGCGGGAGCTATAGGTGGTGTAACGTGGTGAGATCTATAGGTGGTGTACCCTGGCTGGATCTATAGGTGGTGTCACCTGGCAAGATCTATAGGTGGTGTAACCTGGCGGGATCTATAGGTGGTGTAACCTGGCGGGATATATAGGTGGTGGTGGGGTGTTGTAGGTGTTTGTCACTTACTGCCTAATTAGAGTGAAGACGTTGTCGGGAGATGTTCCTCTCCTTTGGTTCTTTGTCTTCCTGTTCTTACTTTGGTGGATGGTCCTGGAGTGGATTATTTTTGGTGTTTCTCTGGATTAAAGTGGTTGTTGGGTATTGGTGCACTTGTTCCATGGATAACTAATGAAGTCATTTATCCTGTTGGAGAAGCAGATGGGAGAGGAGTCACAGACTGTGGGTGGTGTTTTGGATCCCCAAAAAAGATGGAAGTGCTGATGTTCAACTTGTTGTTCTCTGTTCTTGTTTCAAGCGGTTATAGCTCTATTGTTCCTATAGCTCGTTTGCGTTTGCAGCTTTTATGTCTACTTAAACTCTTTAGCTTGGTTTAGTATCTGTTATTGCCTTTACAATTGTGTAAATGTTGGCGTTAGATGATTTTATTTTTACTTAAATGCAGTCTGCTCTGTATACTAACAGAGGGATAACATTGTAATCTATGAAAACATTCAATACAAAATGTAAAACCAGGTGTGAGTGAGACAAATACTTATTATATGGTAAATAACAACCAGAAAATATTGGTGTTATATAATCACTGACTACCGATATCTATCAGGGTTTCAGGTCAAATAATATATTATGTAGTTTTCCTTGAAGAGACAAGATACTTAGTTATTATAAGATCACTACCATCTGCATAAAACTCTATTTTAGGAGGAGAGAAATGGTTCACACAAGTACAGCAGACTATCAATAGCTGTAGTGGGGCAGCATGGTGGCTTAGTGGTTAGCACTTCAGCCTCACAGCACTGGGGTCATGAGTTCGATTCCTGACCATGGCCTTATCTGTGTAGAGTTTGTATGTTCTCCCCGTGTTTGCGTGGGTTTCCTCCCGGTGCTCCGGTTTCCTCCCACACTCCAAAAACATACTGGAAGGTTAATTGGCTGCTATTAAAATTGACCCTAGTGTGTGTGTGTGTGTGTGTGTGTGTGTGTGTGTATATTAGGGAATTTAGACTGTAAGTTCCAACGGGGCAGGGACTGATGTGAATGAGTTCTCTGAACAGCGCTGCGGAATTAGTGGCGCTATACAAATAAATGATGATGATGATGATGCAAACCAGATCTATTTAATCCCGAGTACTCTTAAGAGAAAGAAAGTGATTGAAATAAAAGCATTATTATAAACTCAAATAGTGACAATAACACTGCAATCTGCTTTAATTGCATTTTATTAACACATTTTACTATTTCTGGATCTTATTTGGCTGGTTTTAATAAAGTTACTTACACAAAAACAAATGAAAATCATTTTAAAGCATAACAATAACTTAATATTGTTTTATTAAATAGTATCAGTGCATCACAATTTGCTTTCATTATTTACATAATGTATAGAACAGAAGAGAAAGAAAAAAGTTCTCTCTAAACAGGGGCTCTTCACTGTTCTTTATTAATAAATGTATAAAATCATAATCCTTTATTAAACATCTAAAACTGTAATTACACACAAAACCATATAGAGGCGAAATGTTAAAAACTAATAGAAAGTGATTAGTAGGAAAAGTAAGTGATTAAAAAGGTGTAAGTAACACATCCTGAGGAAGCTAGTAATTATGTTCTATTCTCTCCCAGAGATATCTCTGTTGTGACTATTGCACTCTGAAAATTATACTGCTGTGAAGTCGAGGTTAATATTGTGTCAGTATCTTCACTGGAGTGTTAATTATGGTATCAGGAATTATAATATAATAATATAGATAATAATATAGATCTATCAATATCAAGGCTTAATTGCCTTGCATTAATTCCTAGAAATTACTCCCTTCGTAGGCGTAACATTTTTAATTAAACAGAAAGTTAATTAAGGTCCATATGTTTTTTCCAGGACATACTGTGTCCACACCTATTCTCTTGGACATTCACAGCATTTGTTCGTAGCTACATATATATATATATATCGAGGATCCGATCCTTATTTTCTTATGTAGCATTTTTCTCTGTTAATAACAATAATTTTAACAGAGATACATTGTCCCTTATGATCAGATATCTCAAATTAAGTCTCAGAAATACTATTCTTAATGACCATATATAATAAATGATTTTAAAGATTATCCTCTCGGGAGTTATATATTCGCTTAATACTAAGATAATTAGACAAGAACGTTCTCTGTCCCCCGTCTATGGATTACCTTGCAGGTCAGATTCTATCTCCATGCTGTGATTTAATTTTATAGTAATTCTACCTGCCACGAATTTCGAGTAATTACACAATAACTAGGGGGATGAGTAGTAAATGTAAAAATGGTTATATATTCACCTATTACTATTACTGAAGTGGGACAGTAATATATTCACTTCGTACTTTCCTAACAGGGGATAATTGAGCACATGCGTCTTTAATTTCCCCGTCTGGTAGACGAACAGGCAATTAAGATCTTATCTCCAAACTACCACATTTATGTTGGGCGATTATATCTCTGCCTGTCACACATTTTATACAATATTGTTATACATAATAAGGGAAACTCGATCACAATTGTGATATATTCTCTCACTATTATCTCTGCAATAAGGTGATTATACATAAGTATTTTTTATCCTCCGTCCAGGCTTTAATACTGTGGCACAGATACTATCTACATCTGGTCCATTAATGCTGTTACTGCCATTGCTACGATTATTCCATTACAGGGACAATTATTCTTCAATAAGGATTCATGAACATACAAACATTACTTTCCTTAGGACGGCAGTGTTGAAGGTACACTGCCGTCTACTATGACACGCGTTTTGCCTACGGCTTTTTCAATGCCACCCAGAGGAACAGGGTCTTACAATTAAGGGGGGTAATCAGTCAGCCCGGAGCATGGGGTTTGTGTGGGCGGTGTAGGCAGGTGTGACTGTCGGTAATTTTCTAGATGGCTATAAAGGGGAGTAGAGAAAATGGGGGAGTAGAGAAAATGGGGGAGGAGAGGTGGGTTATAGCGGGAGGGGACAGAGGCAAGAGGGAATTCTTGTTGGGTGTGGGGGCGTCTCCAGCACTAGACAACCTATGTGTTAGTGGTACTTGGTGAGGGGGTGGTTGGGTAGGAGGTGATAGTAGGGGGGATGTGGGGTAATGGGGGTAGAAGGAGGGGGATGGGGGCTAGTCTCCAGCACTAGACAAGCTATGTGTTAGTGGCACTTGGTGAGGGAGGTGGTTGGGTAGGAGGTGATAGTAGGGGGATGTGGGGTAATGGGGGTAGAAGGAGGGGATGAGGGCTAGTCTCCAGCACTAGACAAGCTATGTGTTAGTGGCACTTGGTGAGGGGTGGTTAGGTAGGAGGTGATAGTAAGGGGATGTGAGGTAATGGGGGTAGAAGGAGGGGGATGGGGACTAGTCCCCAGCACTAGACAACCTATGTGTTAGTGGTACTTGGTGAGGGGGTGGTTGGGTAGGAGGTGATAGTAGGGGGGATGTGGGGTAATGAGGGTAGAAGGAGGGAATGGGGGCTAGTCTCCAGCACTAGACAAGCTATGTGTTAGTGGCACTTGGTGAGGGGGTGGTTGGGTAGAAGGTGATAGTAGGGGGATGTGAGGTAATGGGGGGGTAGAAGGAGGGGGATGGGGGCTAGTCTCCAGCACTAGACCAGTTATGTGTCAGTGGCACTTGGTGAGGGGTTGTTGGGTAGGAGGTGATAGTAGGGGGATGTGGGGTAATGGGGGTAGAAGGAGAGGGATGGGGGCTAGTCTCCAGCACTAGACCAGTTATGTGTCAGTGGCACTTGGTGAGGGGTGGTTGGGTAGAAGGTGATAGTAGGGGGATGTGAGGTAATGGGGATAGAAGGAGGGGGATGAGGGCTAGTCTCCAGCACTAGACAAGCTATGTGTTAGTGGCACTTGGTGAGGGGTGGGTGGGTAGCAGGTGATAGTAGGGGGATGTGGGGTAATGGAGGTAGAAGGAGGGGATGGGGGCTAGTCTCCAGCACTAGACAAGCTATGTGTTAGTGGCACTTGGTGAGGGGTGGTTGGGTAGGAGGTGATAGTAGGGGGATGTGGGGTAATGGTGGTAGAAGGAGGCGGATGGGGGCTAGTCTCCAGTACTAGACAAGCTATGTGTTAGTGGCACTTGGTGAGGGGTGTTTGGGTAGGAGGTGATAGTAGGGGAATGTGGGGTGATGGGGGTAGAAGGAGGGGGATGGGGGCTAGTCTCCAGCACTAGACAAGCTATGTGTTAGTAGCACTTGGTGAGGGGGTGGTTGGGTAGGAGGTGATAGTAGAGGGATGTAGGGGTAATGGGGGTAGAAGGAGGGGGATAGGGGATAGTCTCCAGCACTAGACAAGCTATGTGTTAGTGGCACTTGGTGAGGGGGTGGTTGGGTAGGAGGTGATAGTAGGGGGATGTGAGGTAATGGGGGTAGTCTCCAGCACTAGACAAGCTATGTGTTAGGGGCACTTGGTGAGGGGTGGTTGGGTAGCAGGTGATAGTAGGGGGATGTGGGGGTAATGGGGGTAGAAGGAGGGGATGGGGGCTAGTCTCCAGCACTAGACAAGCTATGTGTTAGGGGCACTTGGTGAGGGGGTGGTTGGGTAGGAGGTGATAGTAGGGGGATGTGGGGTAATGGTGGTAGAAGGAGGGGGATGGGGGCTAGTCTCAAGCACTAGACAAGCTATGTGTTACTGGCACTTGGTGAGGGGGTGGTTGGGTAGGAGGTGATAGTAGGGGGGATGTGGGGTAATGGGGGTAGAAGGAGGGGGATGGGGGCTAGTCTCCAGCACTAGACAAGCTATGTGTTAGTGGCACTTGGTGAGGGGTGGTTGGGTAGGAGGTGATAGTAGGGGGATGTGAGGTAATGGGGTAGAAGGAGAGGATGGGGGCTAGTCTCCAGCACTAGACAAGCTATGTGTTAGTGGCACTTGGTGAAGGGGTGGTTGGTTAGGAGGTGATAGTAGGGGGATGTGGGGTAATGGGGGTAGAAGGAGGGGGATGGGGGCTAGTCTCCAGCACTAGACAAGCTATGTGTTAGTGGCACTTGGTGAGGGGTGGTTGGGTAGGAGGTGATAGTAGGGGGATGTGAGGTAATGGGGGTAGAAGGAGGGGGTTGGGGGCTAGTCTCCAGCACTAGACAAGCTATGTGTAAGTGGCACTTGGTGAGGGGTGGTTGGGTAGGAGGTGATAGTAGGGGATGTGGGGTAATGGGGGTAGAAGGAGGGGGTTGGGGGCTAGTCATGGTGTGTGAGCCCCTCTGTGGTGTATGGGGTGTAGCTGGTCTGGGTATTAAGTCTCTCACAGCTCTACCATTATAATAACCAGCTCTGCTATTACTAACAGCCTTCTGCTGACTGCAGCACAATGAGGATTATGTAGCAGCTGATGTGAGAGCTCAGCCGCATGTATGAAGCCCTGATGGCCGGGAGGCTGCACATAAACATGGGGGAACTCTATGGGGTGTAGTTCCCGCTGTCTGATAGATAATTATAGGGAGATATTACCTCAGCCTTGTATAAGGCCCAGATGTAGCGATCCAGGTTCTAAGATGGCGTCTGAGAGATCATATGGCTACGCCCCATGTGTAGCGTAGATGGTTGTTAGGGGCGGAGATATATCTGTAAGACCAATAGTGTGTGAGAGACTAAGGGAAAATGGCCGGCGCTGTCCTACATTGAGGACAATAAAGGAAAAGAAGAAGGAATGGGCGACAGGGGGTGGAAGAAGCTGGAATTTTATGGGAGAGAGATGAGGGGGAGCTCTGTAGTTTTAACAATGTAATCGCTGGTAAAATAAAACTTACAAAGGTGTTTATTGTCCTCTATTCAGTAAAGCGGCGGCCATTACCCCGTAGTCTACCAGACTCAGCATTGATGGTAAAGCTATAGAAACAGTGACGCTACACAGGGGGCGTGGTCACATGATATGGGTGAACCTAGTGACGCTTCTCGGCAGGCGGTGCGATGTGACGTCATGACGTCAGCCGCGTAGTGATTGGCTCAGGATATCAGAGTCTGAGCGCTAGAAGGTGACTATTCCTGTAGTCTGTTTACATGTTATATATTCATCACTGTCCTGTTACTGTACCATGGGGGTGATACAGATGTCCTGTTACTGTACCATGGGGGTGATACAGATGTCCTGTTACTGTACCATGGGGGTGATACAGATGTCCTGTTACTGTACCATGGGGGGTGATACAGATGTCCTGTTACTGTACCATGGGGGGTGATACAGATGTCCTGTTACTGTACCATGGGGGTGATACAGATGTCCTGTTACTGTACCATGGGGGTGATACAGATGTCCTGTTACTGTACCATGGGGGGTGATACAGATGTCCTGTTACTGTACCATGGGGGTGATACAGATGTCCTGTTACTGTACCATGGGGGTGATACAGATGTCCTGTTACTGTACCATGGGGGTGATACAGATGTCCTGTTACTGTACCATGGGGGTGATACAGATGTCCTGTTACTGTACCATGGGGGTGATACAGATGTCCTGTTACTGTACCATGGGGGTGATACAGATGTCCTGTTACTGTACCATGGGGGTGATACAGATGTCCTGTTACTGTACCATGGGGGTGATACAGATGTCCTGTTACTGTACCATGGGGGGTGATACAGATGTCCTGTTACTGTACCATGGGGGTGATACAGATGTCCTGTTACTGTACCATGGGGGTGATACAGATGTCCTGTTACTGTACCATGGGGGGTGATACAGATGTCCTGTTACTGTACCATGGGGGTGATACAGATGTCCTGTTACTGTACCATGGGGGTGATACAGATGTCCTGTTACTGTACCATGGAGGTGATACAGATGTCCTGTTACTGTACCATGGGGTGATACAGATGTCCTGTTACTGTACCATGGGGGGTGATACAGATGTCCTGTTACTGTACCATGGGGGGTGATACAGATGTCATGTTACTGTACCATGGGGGTGATACAGATGTCCTGTTACTGTACCATGGGGGTGATACAGATGTCCTGTTACTGTACCATGGGGGGTGATACAGATGTCCTGTTACTGTACCATGGGGGTGATACAGATGTCCTGTTACTGTACCATGGGGGTGATACAGATGTCCTGTTACTGTACCATGGGGGGTGATACAGATGTCCTGTTACTGTACCATGGGGGTGATACATATGTCCTGTTACTGTACCATGGGGGTGATACAGATGTCCTGTTACTGTACCATGGGGGTGATACAGATGTCCTGTTACTGTACCATGGGGGTGATACAGATGTCCTGTTACTGTACCATGGGGGGTGATACAGATGTCCTGTTACTGTACCATGGGGGTGATACATATGTCCTGTTACTGTACCATGGGGGTGATACAGATGTCCTGTTACTGTACCATGGGGGGTGATACAGATGTCCTGTTACTGTACCATGGGGGGTGATACAGATGTCCTGTTACTGTACCATGGGGGTGATACAGATGTCCTGTTACTGTACCATGGGGGTGATACAGATGTCCTGCTACTGTACCATGGGGGGTGATACAGATGTCCTGTTACTGTACCATGGGGTGATACAGATGTCCTGTTACTGTACCATGGGGGTGATACAGATGTCCTGTTACTGTACCATGGGGGGGGGGGGGTGCTACAGATGTCCTGTTACTGTACCATGGGGGGGGTGCTACAGATGTCCTGTTACTGTACCATGGGGGGGGGGGGTGCTACAGATGTCCTGTTACTGTACCATGGGGGTGATACAGATGTCCTGTTACTGTACCATGGGGGTAATACAGATGTCCTTTTACTGTACCATGGGGGGTGATACAGATGTCCTGTTACTGTACCATGGGGGGTGATACAGATGTCCTGTTACTGTACCATGGGGGTGATACAGATGTCCTGTTACTGTACCATGGGGGTGATACAGATGTCCTGTTACTGTACCATGGGGGTGATACAGATGTCCTGTTACTGTACCATGGAGGTGATACAGATGTCCTGTTACTGTACCATGGAGGTGATACAGATGTCCTGTTACTGTACCATGGGGGTGATACAGATGTCCTGTTACTGTACCATGGGGGTGATACAGATGTCCTGTTACTGTACCATGGGGGTGATACAGATGTCCTGTTACTGTACCATGGGGGGTGATACAGATGTCCTGTTACTGTACCATGGGGGGGTGATACAGATGTCCTGTTACTGTACCATGGGGGTGATACAGATGTCCTGTTACTGTACCATGGGGGTGATACAGATGTCCTGTTACTGTACCATGGGGGGTGATACAGATGTCCTGTTACTGTACCATGGGGGGTGATACAGATGTCCTGTTACTGTACCATGGGGGGTGATACAGATGTCCTGTTACTGTACCATGGGGGGGTGATACAGATGTCCTGTTACTGTACCATGGGGTGATACAGATGTCCTGTTACTGTACCATGGGGGGTGATACAGATGTCCTGTTACTGTACCATGGGGGTGATACAGATGTCCTGTTACTGTACCATGGGGGTGATACAGATGTCCTGTTACTGTACCATGGGGGTGATACAGATGTCCTGTTACTGTACCATGGGGGGTGATACAGATGTCCTGTTACTGTACCATGGGGGGGGTGATACAGATGTCCTGTTACTGTACCATGGGGGGGGTGATACAGATGTCCTGTTACTGTACCATGGGGTGATACAGATGTCCTGTTACTGTACCATGGGGGTGATACAGATGTCCTGTTACTGTACCATGGGGGGGTGATACAGATGTCCTGTTACTGTACCATGGGGGTGATACAGATGTCCTGTTACTGTACAATGGGGGGTGATACAGATGTCCTGTTACTGTACAATGGGGGGTGATACAGATGTCCTGTTACTGTACCATGGGGGTGATACAGATGTCCTGTTACTGTACCATGGGGGTGATACAGATGTCCTGTTACTGTACCATGGGGGTGATACAGATGTCCTGTTACTGTACAATGGGGGGTGATACAGATGTCCTGTTACTGTACCATGGGGGTGATACAGATGTCCTGTTACTGTACCATGGGGGTGATACATATGTCCTGTTACTGTACCATGGGGGTGATACAGATGTCCTGTTACTGTACCATGGGGGGTGATACAGATGTCTTGTTACTGTGCCATGGGATGATTATACAGTAACACCAGGGTTTGTGTCTGGATGATGACTGTGTCATTGTGTATTTCAGTTTCCTATAAAGTATGAGGAGAGGGAGAATTTAGAAGGGCACAAAGGTTTAGGACGTAAGGATGGAGAATCACCGGATCCTCACATCACTGGGTAAGAGGAGATTTTAATTTATTGTAAAAGGAGAGAGCAATTTTGAGGGCAACCTGGATACATATAAACAATGTACTCAGTCACTGTGTGTTTCCTCTACAGATGGATCTAGTACCAGCAATACACCAGAGAGTTATCTCCACCCACTTTATTCACAGGACTGTAAACAGGAACATCCCATTATCCCACAAGAGTATCAGGTAGATATGATCTGTAAAAAAGCTGTGTGGATCTTATACACTAATATTATTTTTCATATAATTTTATTAAATGAGTGTAACAGGATGGACCGCCTATGTCACCCTGTCTGTTGTTCCTGGGAAACGGCTGGGCTTACTTTGCCACCATTCCCTTTCGTCATCTCATATGCGCCCTCTTGCCGTAGTAGGAGGGGCTTACAAATGCTGCCACCACTGGACTCCTTTACCGGCATCCAGAACCGGGTTTCTTTTGGGTAACTGACGCTGCTAGTGTACCCGGGCTGTTGGATCAGGGGTCAGGGTTGCTGTGGATGGATTCTCCCTGGCCTATCACACTGCCCAGAATTGCTGGGTAGCGGGCAGAACAGTGCTGCTGGGAAGCTGGGTCGAAACCTCAGACAGCCTGGAATGGATTAGATTTTGGGTCTAATCTCTAGGCCACAGGATAGAGAAGTTTCCAAACAGGTCTTTTTAAGCAAGTAATGTTTATTTGCTCACACTGGTTGACGGTACCAGAGAACAGGTCAGATGAAGCAAGAAGAACAATTTTCAAAATTTCAGTGGTTATACAGATATGAACACAGCCTCACAGGTAAGCCAGCCTCCTGAGGTCTGAGCTGTTTTTAGAATAAGGATGCAACTTGTTTACCCAAATATGGATTTCCATGCAATACAAAGCTAACAATATTTACGCCTATCTGTGATATCCTAAAACTTGCTGTGATTTCCTGCATCTTATTTTGGGCACAGAGGACATCTGACAGCAAGTCTAATTACCCCTTCCTGCCTTCAGGTGCTGGATCCTCACACTTCAAAAGGTCTAATTAACATGAGATTAACATGGGTCCTTTCTTCAGATACTTGTAGAATACACATTTCCTCCACTTGAGAATTCTCAAAGAAAGTTACAAAACCCCAAACAAGTCATTTACCTACCAAAATACACAAACACCTTTCTCAACAAAGGCTTATTGTATTAGATATATACCTTAAGAAATAATGCATTTCCTCTAGCAAAGTTACAAACCCAAACAATGACACTTCCATACAAAACACATCCCAATGTAACAAGATAAGTGCATTTCAAATTATACATTGGTGCCTGCACCTCTGATTGCAATACATTTCTACAATAAATTATTTCTACATGATCCAGCCACAAATAAGTTATTTATAAGTGATCCAGTCACAATGAGATGTTATTAATTAGAATATTTTTATTATTTTGTGGGCTATTTAGGATGACGTCCTGAGTGATATTAAAGCAGAAAATATAGAAGGAGAGGAAGAGTCGTATGTGAGGGGTGATCAGCAGTGTAAGGAGGAGGAAATCCCTACAGATATCAGCACAGGTGAGTAATAAACACTTATTACAGAAGAGTCACATATTCTGCTTATATAAACAATGTTATCAGTCACTGTGTGTTTCCTACAGATGGATCCAGTAAGAGAAATACCCCAGAGAGATATCTCCGTCCTCTTCACTCCCAAGATTGTACACAGGAAAATTCCAGTATCCCACATGAGTATCAGGTAGATTTTAGGGTCTCTCCGAATTCCAAAATTACTTTTCATTATGTGATCTGTAAAAATGCTGTGTAGATCTTATACACTGATATTATTATGTTTCATATAATGTTATTAAATCAGATATTATTAATTAGAATATTTTTATTATTTTGTGGGCTATTCAGGATGACGTCCTGACTGATATTAAAGCAGAAAATATACAAGGAGAGGAAGAGACGTATGTGAGGGGTGATCAGCAGTGTAAGGAGGAGGAAATCCCTACAGATATCAGCACAGGTGAGTAATAAACACTTATTACAGAAGAGTCACATATTCTGCTTATTCAGTCACTAAAACAATCATTTATTCTACACCCTCCTCTGTCAGTACAAACTAATGAGGAAAATGTATCTGTCCAGTGGGAGAGTCAGGAGCCATCAGCCCCTATTAGACTCCTGTTCTCCTCCTCACATCATATCATTGTGTGCTACCAGCCCAGAGATCTGACCAGTCTCCTCCTCACATCATATCATTGTGTGCTACCAGCCCAGAGATCTGACCAGTCTCCTCCTCACATCATATCATTGTGTGCTACCAGCCCAGAGATCTGACCAGTCTCCTCCTCACATCATATCATTGTGTGCTACCAGCCCAGAGATCTGACCAGTCTCCTCCTCACATCATATCATTGTGTGCTACCAGCCCAGAGATCTGACCAGTCTCCTCCTCACATCATATCACTGTGTGCTACCAGCCCAGAGATCTGACCAGTCTCCTCCTCGCATCATATCACTGTGTGCTACCAGCCCAGAGATCTGACCAGTCTCCTCCTCACATCATATCATTGTGTGCTACCAGCCCAGAGATCTGACCAGTCTCCTCCTCACATCATATCATTGTGTGCTACCAGCCCAGAGATCTGACCAGTCTCCTCCTCACATCATATCACTGTGTGCTACCAGCCTAGAGATCTGACCAGTCTCATCACATCATATCATTGTGTGCTACCAGCCCAGAGATCTGACCAGTCTCCTCCTCACATCATATCACTGTGTGCTACCAGCCCAGAGATCTGACCAGTCTCCTCCTCACATCATATCATTGTGTGCTACCAGCCCAGAGATCTGACCAGTCTCCTCCTCACATCATATCACTGTGTGCTACCAGCCCAGAGATCTGACTAGTCTCCTCCTCACATCATATCATTGTGTGCTACCAGCCCAGAGATCTGACCAGTCTCCTCCTCACATCATATCACTGTGTGCTACCAGCCCAGAGATCTGACCAGTCTCCTCCTCACATCATATCATTGTGTGCTACCAGCCCAAAGATCTGACCAGTCTCCTCCTCACATCATATCATTGTGTGCTACCAGCCCAGAGATCTGACCAGTCTCCTCCTCACATCATATCATTGTGTGCTACCAGCCCAGAGATCTGACCAGTCTCCTCCTCACATCATATCACTGTGTGCTACCAGCCCAGAGATCTGACCAGTCTCCTCACATCATATCATTGTGTGCTACCAGCCCAGAGATCTGATCAGTCTCCTCCTCACATCATATCATTGTGTGCTACCAGCCCAGAGATCTGACCAGTCTCCTCCTCACATCATATCACTGTGTGCTACCAGCCCAGAGATCTGACCAGTCTCCTCACATCATATCATTGTGTGCTACCAGCCCAGAGATCTGACCAGTCTCCTCCTCACATCATATCACTGTGTGCTACCAGCCCAGAGATCTGACCAGTCTCCTCCTCACATCATATCATTGTGTGCTACCAGCCCAGAGATCTGACCAGTCTCCTCCTCACATCATATCACTGTGTGCTACCAGCCCAGAGATCTGACCAGTCTCCTCCTCACATCATATCACTGTGTGCTACCAGCCCAGAGATCTGACCAGTCTCCTCCTCACATCATATCACTGTGTGCTACCAGCCCAGAGATCTGACCAGTCTCCTCCTCACATCATATCACTGTGTGCTACCAGCCCAGAGATCTGACCAGTCTCCTCCTCACATCATATCATTGTGTGCTACCAGCCCAGAGATCTGACCAGTCTCCTCCTCACATCATATCACTGTGTGCTACCAACCCAGAGATCTGACCAGTCTCCTCCTCACATCCTATCACTGTGTGCTACCAGCCCAGAGATCTGTACAGTCTCCTCCTCACTGTTATGATTTGCCTTGTTTTCCTGTGTGCATATTACCCTGCAGTACCTGTGATCCTCCAGAGGTGCTGTTGTTTGGCCTTTCCTATCAGGGGTTAACCAGCACTGCTTGTTAATCATCCACACCTGTCTGTGGCCTATATATGCCTGCATTTTCCTGTATCCTTTGCTGGTCATTGAAGTTCCTAGCCTGCTCATGTGGCTCTGTTCCTGGATAACCTGCATGTGTCTCTGTTCCTGGTTTCAGTTAAGTTATTGGCTGCATTTCTTTATCATTTACTGTTGTCTGCCAAGATCTGGAAATCCATTGTTTCATTCAGCTTGAACTGTTTACTGTTTATTTTGCCTACCCTGGACTATACCTTTACTGCAATAAACAGTTTAAACGTTTATGTCATGTGTCTGGCTCCATGGCTGTAATCAAGGAATTGGTTTTGAACAGAACCATAACAGAATGACCAGCCTAAAAGAAAGCCTTGGAGTCATGTGGAAAAAACCTGCTTCAGATTTCTTCTGGAACTCTCATTGCAATTAATTTCATTTGTTTTCTCCCTGCAAACATGTCTGCTCTACAAATGACTGAACAGCCTCTGCTTCAGTGTCTACAAATGGACATAATTCTGTTACGCTCTCAGCTGGCTCAATTTTCCGCTATACTTTTGGACCCACTCAGGAGACTATCAGAATCTGTTTCTCTGAAATCCAATACCGTTGATTTGCTTTAGCCAACTCTGTCTGCTGCTGAATCTGTGCTGCCAGCACCTCTTAATAGTACTATGACAAATTTGCATTTAACTAACAACTACAGTGTAACAAATGCCCGGTTCACAGGTGGTCCACGCCCCCACCTGACCGAAGCGGAGCGACGGCGTAGAATAACCAACAAACTGTGTCTCTACTGTGCAAGTAATATACACTTCTTACAAGCCTGTCCTCTCCGCAGACCACGACCATCTTCTGTTGTTACTTCTCCGCATTCTGGATTTGTTTTCACTTCACCTATTCTGCTCCCTGGGATGAGACCCAATCTGCCAACCCCAGTTACCAGCTCGGAGGCGCCAGCTCCAGCCGCCTGTCCCGAGGCGCCAGCTCCTGCCGCCTGTCCCGAGGCGCCAGCTCCTGCCGCCTGTCCCGAGGCGCCAGCTCCTGCCGCCTGTCCCGAGGCGCCAGCTCCTGCCGCCTGTCCCGAGGCGCCAGCTCCAGCCGCCTGTCCCGAGGCGCCAGCTCCAGCCGCTTGTCCCGATGCGCCAGCCCCAGTCTCCTGTCCCGAGGTGCCAGCCTCCGTCTCCTGTCCCGAGGCGCCAGCCTCCGTCTCCTCTTCCGAGGCGCCAGCCTCCGTCTCCTCTTCCGAGGCGCCAGCCTCCGTCTCCTCTTCCGAGGCGCCAGCCTCCGTCTCCTCTTCCGAGGCGCCAGCCTCCGTCTCCTCTTCCGAGGCGCCAGCCTCCGTCTCCTCTTCCGAGGCGCCAGCCTCCGCCTCATGTTCCGAGGCGCCAGCCTCCGCCTCCTGTTCCGAGGCGCCAGCCTCCGCCTCCTGTTCCGAGGCGCCAGCCTCCGCCTCCTGTTCCGAGGCGCCAGCCTCCGCCTCCAGCTCCGAGGCGCCATCATCCGCCTCCAGCTCCGAGGCGCCATCATCCGCCTCCAGCTCCGAGGCGCCATCATCCGCCTCCAGCTCCGAGGCGCCATCATCCGCCTCCAGCTTGGAGCCTTCTGCCACTGTGTCCGGTCCCGAGTCTCCCGCAGCCTCTGCACCCGAGTCTCCTGTTACCGTGCTGTCCAGTTCCCAGTCTTCAGCCGGTGCCTTCAGTTCCGAGTCTTCAGCAGCTGTCTTTGTGCCTGAGCTCCAATCTGCTCCAGAGGGGGTGCTGCCCTTCCAGTCTACTCCAGAGGGGTTGCTGCCCTTCCAGTCTGCTCCAGAGGGGGCGCTGCTCTTCCAGTCTGCTCCAGAGGGGGCGCTGCCCTTCCAGTCTGCTCCAGAGGGGGCGCTGCCCTTCCAGTCTGCTCCAGAGTGGGCGCTGCCCTTCCAGTCTGCTCCAGATTGGGCGCTGCCCTTCCAGTCTGCTCCAGAGGGGGCGCTGCCCTTCCAGTCTGCTCCAGAGGGGGCTCTGCCCTTCCAGAGAGGGCCCTGTCCCTCCAGTCTGCTCCAGAGAGGGCCCCGTCCCTCCAGTCTGCTCCAGAGAGGGCCCCGTCCCTCCAGTCTGCTCCAGAGAGGGCCCCGTCCCTCCAGTCTGCTCCAGAGAGGGCCCCGTCCCTCCAGTCTGCTCCAGAGAGGGCCCCGTCCCTCCAGTCTGCTCCAGAGAGGGCCCCGTCCCTCCAGTCTGCTCCAGAGAGGGCCCCGTCCCTCCAGTCTGCTCCAGAGAGGGCCCCGTCGCGCCAGTCTGCTCCAGAGAGGGCCCCGTCGCGCCAGTCTGCTCCAGAGAGGGCCCCGTCGCGCCAGTCTGCTCCAGAGAGGGCCCCGTCGCGCCAGTCTGCTCCAGAGAGGGCCCCGTCGCGCCAGTCTGCTCCAGAGAGGGCCCCGTCGCGCCAGTCTGCTCCAGAGAGGGCCCCGTCGCGCCAGTCTGCTCCAGAGAGGGCCCCGTCGCGCCAGTCTGCTCCAGAGAGGGCCCCGTCGCGCCAGTCTGCTCCAGAGAGGGCCCCGTCCCGCCAGTCTGCTCCAGAGAGGGCCCCGTCCCGCCAGCCTGCTCCAGAGAGGGCCCCGTCGCGCCAGCCTGCTCCAGAGAGGGCCCCGTCGCGCCAGCCTGCTCCAGAGAGGGCCCCGTCGCGCCAGCCTGCTCCAGAGAGGGCCCCGTCGCGCCAGCCTGCTCCAGAGAGGGCCCCGTCGCGCCAGCCTGCTCCAGAGAGGGCCCCGTCGCGCCAGCCTGCTCCAGAGAGGGCCCCGTCGCGCCAGCCTGCTCCAGAGAGGGCCCCGTCGCGCCAGCCTGCTCCAGAGAGGGCCCCGTCGCGCCAGCCTGCTCCAGAGAGGGCCCCGTCGCGCCAGCCTGCTCCAGAGAGGGCCCCGTCGCGCCAGCCTGCTCCAGAGAGGGCCCCGTCGCGCCAGCCTGCTCCAGAGAGGGCCCCGTCGCGCCAGCCTGCTCCAGAGAGGGCCCCGTCGCGCCAGCCTGCTCCAGAGAGGGCCCCGTCGCGCCAGCCTGCTCCAGAGAGGGCCCCGTCGCGCCAGCCTGCTCCAGAGAGGGCCCCGTCGCGCCAGCCTGCTCCAGAGAGGGCCCCGTCGCGCCAGCCTGCTCCAGAGAGGGCCCCGTCGCGCCAGCCTGCTCCAGAGAGGGCCCCGTCGCGCCAGCCTGCTCCAGAGAGGGCCCCGTCGCGCCAGCCTGCTCCAGAGAGGGCCCCGTCGCGCCAGCCTGCTCCAGAGAGGGCCCCGTCGCGCCAGCCTGCTCCAGAGAGGGCCCCGTCCCTCCAGTCTGCTCCAGTCCATGCGGTTCAGCCCGAGTTGCCAGTCCATGCGGTTCAGCCCGAGTTGCCAGTCCATGCGGTTCAGCCCGAGTTGCCAGTCCATGCGGTTCAGCCCGAGTTGCCACTCTATGCGGTTCAGCCCGAGTTACCACTTGGTGCTGTCTGCTCTGCGGCTCCTCACAGTGCTGTCTGCTCTGCGGCTTCTCACAGTGCTGTCTGCTCTGCGGCTCCTCACAGTGCTGTCTGCTCTGCGGCTCCTCACAGTGCTGTCTGCTCTGCGGCTCTTCACAGTGCTGTCCAGTCCGAGTGGTGTGCTTAGTCTGGGCAATCCGTCCAATGTGCCCAGCTTGCCGTCCCAGTGGGGGAATCCTGCTCTGCCGTTCCAGTGGGGGAATCCTGCTCTGCCGTCCCAGTGGGGGAATCCTGCTCTGCCGTCCCAGTCGGGGACTCCTGCTCTGCCGTCCCAGTCGGGGACTCCTGCTCTGCCGTCCCAGTGAGGTATTCTCCAGAGACTGCTGCTCAAGTTGAGGACTCCCCAGAGTTTCCTAGTGAGCCAGAATGCCCAGATGCCTCTTCCAAGTCATCAGATCCTCCTCCAGTCTTCTTTGATGGAGACATCAAACAGTTTATCTCTGTTCTTCAGCTTTCCATGAAACAATTTCAAGACTCTCCAGATTACTTTGTCAACCAATTTAACCAAGTGGGTTCTATAATCATGAGTTTTAGAGGGGAGCCACAGACCTGGGCCTTCTCCCTTCTAAATTCCAATAACCCCATTATCCATAATACCATGGACTTTGTTAACGCTGTGTGCAAAAAGTACTCTCCATCAACAGTTGAGTTTCCTGGTCATAGTTTTTCTGTTTCCATTCCGGCCTGTGTTTCAGCTCCTATGCTTATTCACAAATCATCGATGTCCGTTGCTTCCGTTGGTCAACCTATATCTTCAAAAAATAAAAAGAACAGTCACAAACAAACCTTGGTTACCGGCTTCATGGGCATTTCACCATCTTCTCATAAAATTAACAATCCTGTTCCGACTATAGAATGGGACTCAGACTCTGAGTCTGAGATTGATACATCTAGAGACTTGGTCGATGAACTTGACAATTCTTGTTGTGCTTTTGAAGAATTGGGCGTTGTCTGCACTCCATTGCGGAAGGACTCCATTATGTCTCCTAGAAAATCCCAGAAGAAGAGAAAGCAGAAGAAGAGAAAAGCCTGAAAGACTTTTTATGGAGCGTCTGGAATTCGCTCCTGTAAGGGGGGGATAATGTTATGATTTGCCTTGTTTTCCTGTGTCCATATTACCCTGCAGTACCTGATCCTCCAGAGGTGCTGTTGTTTGGCCTTTCCTATCAGGGGTTAACCAGCACTGCTTGTTAATCATCAACACCTGTCTGTGGCCTATATATGCCTGCATTTTCCTGTATCCTTTGCTGGTCATTGAAGTTCCTAGCCTGCTCATGTGGCTCTGTTCCTGTATTACCTACACGTGTCTCTGTTCCTGGTTTCAGTTAAGTTATTGGCTGCATTTCTTTATCATTTACTGTTGTCTGCCAAGATCTGGAAATCCATTGTTTCATTCAGCTTGAACGGTTTACTGTTTATTTTGCCTACCCTGGACTATACCTTTACTGCAATAAACAGTTTAAACGTTTATATCATGTGTCTGGCTCCATGGCTGTAATCAAGGAATTGGTTTTGAACAGAACACTCACATCATATCATTGTGTGCTACCAGCCCAGAGATCTGACCAGTCTCTTCCTCACATCATATCATTGTCTGCTCCAGAGGGGGCGCTGCCCTTCTAGTCTGCTCCAGAGGGGGCGCTGCCCTTCCAGTCTGCTCCAGAGAGGGCCCTGTCCCTCCAGTCTGCTTCTATTGGTGGGTGGGAATATTATTAATTTTGTTTATGAAAGATTGAGTTTGAGTTGGCGAGAGGACATCCAAGACGAAATGTCAGAAATTGAGTCAGTAACGCAAGACAACACAGATGGTGAGAAATCAGGAGAGGATAGATAAATTTGTGTATCATTTGCATAGAGATGATACTGAAATCCAAAGGAGCTTATTAGTTTTCCAAGAGAAGTTGTGTAGATAGATAATAGCAGAGGACCTAGGACTGAGCCTTGTGGTACTCCAACTGATAAAGGATGCGGAGTGGAGGTTGTACCAGAGAAATTAACACTAACAGAGCGATTAGATAGGTAGGAAAACCAGGATAGGACAGTGTCTTAAAGACCTAGGGATTGTAGTGTTTTGATGAGGAGAGAGTGGTCAGCTGTGTGAAATGCTGCACAGAGATCCAGGAGAATTAGTAGAGAGTAATGATCAAATCATTGACAACCTTGGTCAGCGCAGTCTCTGGAGTGTTGAGAGCGAAAGTCTGACTGAAGAGGATCCAATAGGTTGTTTGAGGAAAGGAAGCGTGTGAGGTGAGCGTAGGTAATTCTCTCGAGAAGTTTGGAGGGGCATGGGAGCTGAGAGATGTGACAGTAATTTGAGAGAGAGTTTGGATCAGAATTTTCTTTTTCAGAATAGGAGTACTACGTGCTTGAATAGTGATGGAAAGATAGAAGTAGAGAGAGATAAATTAGATTTAGTTAGAGGTGAAATGAGCACAGGAGACATGGACCTACCAATTTGTGAGGGTATGGGATCGAGAGGACAGGAGGTAGAGTAGGTAGAGAGGGTGTCAGAGGGTGCTGGGAAGGAATTTAGGTGATTGCTAGTCGAGGGAGATGATACCATTTCAAGTTGGATCTTATGTCCTTGAAATAGGAAGCAAAATCCTAGGAACTGATTGTAGTCTGAGGGTTTGGTGTGGGAGGATTGAGAAGAGATTTAAATGTGTTACAAAGGCATTTGGGTTTAGAAGCCTGAGCATGGATGAGAGATTGTAAGTATGTTTGTTTAGCAGTGTCCAGAGCATTTCGATAGAAGTGGTAGATGGCAGTATATGTGATGAAATCATTAGAGGTACAAGATTTACGCCAGTGACATTCTGCTTTACGAGAAAGGTTGTGTAGATTTTGTGTTACTTTATTGTGCCATGGTTGACAATGAAGTCTATGTGGAGTATGAAGAGTCGCTGGAGCCACTTGATCAAGGGCAGTTGCTAGGATATGGTGAAAATGAGGAACTGCCATATCAGGGGAGTAGAATGTATAAATTGGGGAGAGAAGGTGTTGGAGAGAGGTGGAAAACTGTGGAACATCAATATAGTTAATATTCCTGTGGGTATGAGGAGGCTTGGAAGAGTTTCACAGCAAGGAGGTTAAAGAACTGGGAGTGAGCGAGTAACTAATCTATAATATAAATGCCTAGTGGCGTGTGTTAGTCTGTCTGTGTGTGTGTGTGGAAAAAATAAAACCAAGCTGCAGCGCCACCTGCTGGGCGGAGTTATACACTGACCTACTAAATTCTTAGTGTGTGTGGAAAAGAAAATTCAGAAAGGGCTGAAATTTGGTATACTAAGATGTTTTTAATTTGTTAATTTAATTTGTTAATTGTTAAAAGTGTTTATAAAGATTTAAAAAAAATATATATATATTTCTTGAAGGAGAAGTGACAGTTGGGAGTGGTTGGTGGTTGCCGGGGGTGACAGTGGGGAGTGGTTGCCGGGGGTGACAGAGCGAGAGGAGTTTGATACTCAGGACCGCTGAGAGAGATCCCTGTGTCTGGATAGACATCTGGATAGATGTGGTGATGAAAATGAAGGATGAGGTGATGGAGAAGAATTATGAGGTGGTGACATGTGGACAAAACCACGTTAAATAAGGGTGCTTGCGTCGGGAAGTAACGCTCTTCCCCTGAGGAGGCCTGGGCATGACAAGAACCTTTTTAACACCTTAAGTAGCTTGATTTGACTAGAATGCATGAGTATCATGCACGGGTTAACTTGTAAGGTGATGATCCGAGAGGGGTAAAGGAATGTTAAGGAAATTAGAAACTGAGCATAGTCTAGAGAAATCAAGATCAAGACAGTGGCCATCCTGATGAGTAGCCGATCCAATCCACTGGCAGAGGTCAAGTGAAGAGGTTAGAGAGAGAAGTTTTGAAGCAGCAGTGGAACGTGGATTAGCAATAGGGATGTTGAAATCACCCATTATGATGGTGGGGATATCAGAAGATAAGAAGTGAGGGAGTCATGCACAGTAATGTTCAAGAAATTGTTAGTGTGGTCCAGGGGGGTGATAGATCACAGCAACATGCATAGAGAATGGGTTAAAAATCCTAACAGTGTGTACTTCAAAAGATGTGAACGTGAGTGACGGGACATTTGGTAGAACTGTGAATGTGCACTGTGGGGAGAGAAGTAGTCCAACCCCACCTCCTTGTCTGCCTCCAGGTCTGGGGGTGTGGGTGAAATGGAGACCACCATGTGAAAGGGCTGCAGGTGAGGCAGTATCTGATTGCATGAGCCATGTTTCTGTTATTGCCAGAAGGTTGAGGTTGTTTGAGAGGAAGAGATTGTGTATCGAGGTAAGTTTGTTGTAAACAGAGGGCACAATTAAACGACTTTGGAAGAGATGGGAGACAGGTGATGCGTTTCAGGTTTGTCGGATTTCGGTAGTGTGCAGATACATATTTGTGGGAGAAGTGTGGGGGACCTGGATTAGGTGATATATCACCAGCTAATAAAAGCAGGGAGGAGGAAAGATAGGAAATATGATTGTAAGATATGTGTCCTTTTAGTTTCTGGCGACAGGGTGAGGCTGTTATAACTATTGAATTTAAATAGGACAACAGTTCATGAGTGTTCACTAGAGGTGAGTGAAGTAATGAAGGGGCAATGTGGACAAAAGTGTGTGTTGCATGAAGGGTGAAGGATGATATAGTCCTAAAGATAATGGAAAGGAGAGCAAGAAAAATAATTTGGCAAACATTGGAATTTAAGAGTAAAATAGCGCAAAATGAGGAAATTAAAATAATTACCTAACAATGCCCTACTTCCCACCTCCACGGAGGCCAAGGACCATTTTCAGACACAGTGGGAAGCAGATTTGGGAACATCTCTAGATCCAGAGGAATGGTCAGACATCTATGACTGGACAGCACGTTGTTCCATAAATGTCCGTATCAAAGAAAACGCCAATAAATTGCTGCATAGATGGTACTACGTTCCCTCTAGGCTCCATATTATATACCCTCAAACAAGTCCAACATGTTGGAGAGACTGTGGCCACATTGGCACCTTCATACACACATGGTGGGACTGCCCCAAATTGCGCCCGTTCTGGACAGAAGTTCTCGCATTAGCAACAGCTATTCTCGATACTCCTGTGCCCTCCGATCCTAAGCATGTATTAATGCCTCTACCTCTCCCAGACCTTCCAACACAAACCCATAAGCTTCTTCGGCATATAATCAGCGCAGCTACCTGTCAAATAGCTGCCCACTGGAAGAACCCCACACCTCCAACGCTTCAAATGGTCTGTTGTCGGATCTGGCACACTTATCAGATGGAACACATCACCAGCGTGCTTAAGGGCTCCTCTGTGTCCTTCAACTAAGTCTGGTCTCCCTGGGCTTCATATTACAACCAACCCCTGCTTCAATTCTAGTTGAGCCCGATTCGTTACTGGAAATACCAGATTGAACTGTTATCTTCTTCTAAAAACATAAAAGCGTGAATTCCTCATCCCTTCCCCTAACCCTCCCAATCTGTTCTCCCCCCCCCTCCATCTTGCCTTGTACCACCCCCTTATCCCCTCTTCTTTATCTTCTCCCCCTTATTTGTATAATTTAAAACAACATCTTCATAGTACCATGCTGATATGAAGCTGAATTTGTATTGTAAAAGTTCTGTGAGAGAGTGTTATACATACTGTTCAATTTATATGTGCATTTGTCATCTCACTAATGTACCTTTCAAGAATTTTTCTATTTTGTAATACTGTTCAAGATAAGATATTACTAATAAAACGTATTTAAAAATAAATAAATAGCCTAGTTATAATGTCCTGTGCAATCAGAGAAGTAGCAGAATAAGGTTGCAGCAGATGTCATTTAATTCTAGATGTCTTCAATGTTTGTTCAACTGTCTAGTTTAACTGTATTTTCTAAGCAATTTAATGAGTAAGACATTACCCATTATCTTCCCTGTGTAATAATCCATGAATATCTGATCCATAATTAGTTGTATAATAAAGCTGGGTACACAGTACAGAAAATATCTCCCGATTAGAGATCTGAAGATTATGCCAACGATTGAAAGTACCATTGAGCATGCTGATTAATGTGTACACACCTACACGACTTACCTTCCGATCTATGATGTTAATCTGTCATAACCATCTGCTGAAATGATTGTGACTGTACATTCTATAGAGATCCATCGACACTGCTGTTTGTGAGTGCATTCAGCCTTCCAAATTTGCCCGACATCGTTCCATCGTTGGTGGGCAAATTTTAGACAGTTTTTAAAATCAAATCAAATGATACAATGTTTTTTGCTACAATAAAACATGATTGTGGGAGTGTACACAGTAATGTGATGTCGGCCCTAACAGTCGTTTATCTTGTAATCCGACCGATAATTGGGTGAAAAACCTGTAGTGTGTACCCAGCTTAACACTGTAATACTAATGCAAAATACCAGATTATCACACACGCCATATCACAACATACACATCACACAAACTCCACTTTCTGGCAGATATGCAAATACAACCACACAACCTGTCTTGCATATCATCTCTCCTCCAATCGTTGCACTTCTACTGCTGATCTGTCTCTATACCATTCTTTGACCTTCTGCTTTTTTAAACTTAGGCAACAGAAAAATCTGTGCTCTGCTCCATTCTCCTACAATATCCTGAATCTCTTCTCTGCTCTGTGTAAGGATATGAGACCTAAGATTAGTATAAACCCATGGCCCGGATGTACTGATAATTTAACTCCCGTCCGCTCTGCTTTCGAGGCCCCAGTGTTTGCGTATGAGGGCAGTGTCTAGTTGGACAATGTCACTGGCTAATGAAGCTTCCTGTTCTATGATGCTAGCTGGGCAGTGTGTATACCTGGGAAGTGTTACTCGCCAAAGTCTGTATTTTGGCTGGAGTTGTCTAATGTGGCTATGCCTGCTTGTCAATCTGAATGAGCCCATGCAATGTTCGTAATGTGGTTTTATAATTGTAACAAAGGGTTTTTAGTTTAAATGAAAACATCTTGAACTTGCCTCATAGTATGAAAATGTGGGGCATTATAATCTATACATTTATTTTATCTCCAGCAGATGAATGCAAACGCAGGAATATCTCGGAGGGACAACTTCTTTTATCTACAGATTTTGTAATAGAAGATAACAAAAACATCATACAAGATGCTCCTGGAGAGAACCCCATTACCCTAAATATACATCCAATACTTCACAGAGCAGATAAATCATCTGATCCCTCTAAGCATGAGGAATGTTCTACTGCAAACAGAGATATTTTTACAAATAGTACAGTTCATCCAAATGATACAATCTTTCCATGTTCTGAGTGTGGGAAATGTTTTACATGGAAATCACAACTTATTATACATCAGAGAACTCACACAGGTGAGAAACCATTTCCATGTTCTGAGTGCGGAAAATGTTTTGCACGGAAATCACAACTTATCACTCATCAGAGAACTCACACAGGTGAAAAACCATTTTCATGTTCTGAATGTGGGAAATGTTTTAAACGGAAATCAAGTCATATTATACATCAGAGAACTCACACAGGGGAGAAATCATTTCCATGTTCTGAGTGCGGAAAATGTTTTGCACGGAAATCAAAACTTATCACTCATCAGAGAACTCACATAGGTGAAAAAACATTTTCATGTTTTGAATGTGGGAAATGTTTTGAATGGATATCAAAACTTATCAGACATCAGAGAACTCACGCAGATGAGAAACCAGTTGCATGCTCTCAATGTGGGAAATGGTTTACACAAATATCAGATCTTGTTAAACATCAACGAACTCACACAGGTGAGAAACCATTTCCATGTTCTGAATGTGGGAAATGTTTTACACAGAAATCAGGTCTTATAAGACATCAGAGAACTCACACAGGTGTGAAACCATTTCCATGTTCTGAGTGCGGGAAATGTTTTACACAGAAATCACAACTTATTATACATCAGAGAACTCACACAGGTGAGAAACCATTTCCATGTTCTGAGTGTGGAAAATGTTTTGCATGGAAAAAAAAACTTATCACTCATCAGAGAACTCACACAGGTGAAAAACCATTTTCATGTTCTGAATGTGGGAAATGTTTTGCACTGAAATCAGGTCTTATAAGACATCAGAGAACTCACACAGGTGTGAAACCGTTTCCATGTTCTGAGTGCAGGAAATGTTTTGCACAGAAATCAGATCTTATCACACATCAGAGAATTCACACAGGTGAGAAACCATTTCCATGTTCTGAGTGCGAAAAATGTTTTGCATGCAAATCAGAACTTATCACTCATCAGAGAACTCACACAGGTGAAAAACCATTTTCCTGTTCTGAATGTGGGAAATGTTTTGCACGGAAATTAAGTCTTATAGGACATCAGAGAACTCACACAAGTGAGAAACCATTTCCATGTGCTAAGTGCGGGAACTGTTTTGCACGGAAATCAAGTCTTATAAGACATCAGAGAACTCACAAGTGAGAAACCATTTCCATGTGCTGAATGTGGGAACTGTTTTGCACGGAAATCAGGTCTTATAGGACATCAGAGAAGTCGCACAAATGTGAAGCCTTTTCTATGTACTGAATGAGGAAAATAGTTTACAAACAAACAAGATCTTGTTGAATACCAGAAAATTGACATCGTACAAAAGCAATTGAACAAGAAACGAGGAGCAACCGTGCTCTTAATATTAAAAAATAATTTTATTTTATTAATGTAAATTACAATGTCCTTATACATATATATATATTTATTTACATAGTTTATACTCAGGGAAAGTTGGATTGGAACAGATTACTCGTGTGGAACTATTTTTTCTATTAGATATTGTCCACGGTAATAACGAGACCTCCTTGTTGTTAAATAGGGTACTGAGTAATATATAATTTTGGCAATGAGTTGGAGGTATAATGTGGGATCTAGACACTGTACAGTATGTTTATTCATACTCTGACTCTCTAATTGAAGGTGTGGGAAGGTTTATATAATTAGTTCTCTAATCTGTTATTTTCTCACTGGGGATTGATTATAAAGCTTCAACAGTGTGGTCCCACATTGTAAATGCAATTTTGTGATGCCAAGCAAATATTTTTATACATATTCTCTTATTTATATGGTATGCCCATGGCTAAGTGGGTCAAGATGTGTCTGCAGTGGTGCAAAACTTTGCTTCATCCTATGGTAAGGGCTGAGGGCATTTGGACTTTACTTGCTGAATGTGGTTTAGGTGCACATTCACCAGCATGTGAATAATTAGAGTTTGTTTTGCAGGGTGAGATGTTTCAATGAGGTTTAAAGTAGGGATGGGAAACATTTTATGTTTCATTGGAAGCATCTGTTAGATGGTTCCGATGTTTAACTCTGCAATGGTGAGGAGCCAATGCTTCCTCACCATCGGTAGATTCTCCTTTGATGTTTTCTGATGCTTACCGATGGTAGTTTCTTATTTGTCTTTTTAATTACACTGTGGTGCTTTGCACTAACTGCTGACTGGCTCTCTCTGTCTATCACAACTAAAGATAGTCTGACCAAATACACACTGAACTGGCTGCTGCTGCTGCTGGGGTGGTGGCTGACAGTGAAAGACACTCTGGTCAGCCAATCAGCAGCAGCACATAGGACAGCCCCACCCCTGGCTCACTACCACTGGTGCTGCTCTCAGTGAGTCACTGGTTGCAGGGCTGGCTGGTTACAGGTGCTCCGCCAGAGAAAGTAAAGGAGAACCCACTAAGATCCTGGAGGCTGGTGGAACAAACATTCCCAAATCTGGGCAAAGTAGCGAGAAAATATTTGAGAACTGGTCACTTGGTTCCTTCAGAACGCCTATTCTCTGGTGAAATTAAAAAGTAAAACTAGCAATAGGATAAAGGGGAAGCTACATTCAAATTTATGATTTCTACAGAACGCGGATGAGAGAGTTTTTCCAATATTCTCCTCCCATATTCAATTTTTTTCCCCCTCTGTGTTTGGTTCCCTCAGTGTGATGCCCATCATTAATCTACCCAATAAAATACCCCGATATTGCAAAAAACAACAAACTACCAGTTTCAATGTATGTTGTAGTGTATGTAGAGTTTTAGTTATTTTATATGTTCAATTTATTAACCTGTTGCTACTGTTGCAAGTCTAGTTTTAAAGAAATAAATAGCCCTGTCAGTGAGCAGTAGTACCAGTGAGCTGTTTCATTTAGTTCTACTAGTTATTGTTAATGCTTTATGTTGTTTTTTGCGCAATAACAAGTTTGCTTTAACCCAAAACATGTTTTACTTCTAAAAAAAAATGCACACATCTTCATAATTTTTGCATCGTTTGTGTGTATTTGTATATATATAATATAAACACACTGTAAGCCTAGATTTAGATAAGCATAAGGATTATTTCAGAAGTTTATTAGTGTATTATATGTTTAAGTAGCCAGTTTACTTAAAAAAAATAAAAAAATAGAAACACCGGTTGTCATCGGTTAACATCGATTCTACATCTAATGTTAAGGACTAAACAATGTTTTGTAATCAATGTTTAAAACATACAACCAATGTTTTCAAACACACAAATGCGATCTGTAGTAAATACAGTCTCGATTTGTCCCCTCACTCATACTTTATGACATAAGTGAGCTTCATTTTGAAGAAGAAAATAATAAAAGTTGACTTTAATGAAGAGAGTGGTCTTAAGAATATTTTGAGTCGTAGGTTTTACACATTCATCCATGCACGTATATGTCTTAGGTCACAGAAGATTGCACACTTTGACAATGACAAAGTTCCCAGATGTGGAATGTGGGTATATATGTTCTAGGGCAATAAATAGCAGTATCTGTGTAATATTATATGCTCTGTGGGGCTGCATGTTTTCCAGTTGGTAAATTACCTCCAGTGGATCCAGCAATTCTCTGGTTGGGTTTCCTGATAATAACGTTACTGTAAATGGATTCCTCATGTACTTTCAGCAGCTGGATGTCTTGTACCATCTAGATAGTAAGAACCTCTCTCGTCTTCTCTTTGGACGTCATTCAGGAAGTTAAGGACATTTCCTTAATAGACATATTGATGGCTCCTTTCATTTACTTGTTGGACAAACTACTTGGTGTTATGATGTCACAGGATACAGGAAACTGATGACATGTAACAATTTCCTGAGGAGATATATATTTACTATTATACATATTTGCTATACAGTGGTTCATGTTTGATTAAGGAGTTGTTGGCCCTATGCGGTTTTTCCAGAGATCTGACATGGATGGAGACTGTTTGGTACAGATTTAGAAATACAGACACCATATATAACCAAGAGGACATTTCTAATGTTATTAAAAACATACAAAATAACAAGGTGAATGAGGGTCTTAATAGTTAAAATCACCATCGCACTCAGCTGTGGGTTACGTCACACAGACACATATCTCACCGGAGTGTACGGTGACTGTTCCTTTACTACAGCTGTGAAGTATTAAATGTAGGATGGTTCTTCTAACAATTACAGAGAGAGATATTTTGTGGGCTGTAACAACATCTATGAGAATACATCCTATTTATTATATGACAAACAATAAAGTGAAAATGGTGCTGTGACCGGTC